>NC_056749.1:666640939-666763439 GCF_019279795.1 Protopterus annectens | reverse complement strand
TCTCTGTAGATGTAAGCTGCAAGTTGGAAGCATATATTAAAAAAACTGTCATGCACAATATTTGTAAGGTATAGCTTTCCAAAAATTAAGAATCTGGTAGCTCTTGATTATGCTTATGGAATAGTAAGATACAAGCAGTAAAAATGTTTTAGTTCAGTCTTGTTTATATACAAGTCAAGCATATTCTTATCAACCAAAGGAGAAACTGTGGATGACAATAAAGACTTGAATGTATTTGGGGAGAAAGTCATCAGTAGTTAAGTGGGATATGATGATTTCTCCCTGCAGAATAAGGTGGCTTAGGGTTACCCGATTGGAATTGGTAGTTAAAAGCTACAAAGTTAAGGTTCATATACGTAGCTCAGGCATAAGGTTATAAATCTAAGTGGAAAAAAAGTATGATGATGACAACAATGAAATGGGGAAGGGGATGTTGAGAGACACAGATTAAAACTTTGGATGGAAGTCTTTAAGAAACAGCAGCAATCATACAGAACATGCATTTAAAAAGTAGCAGAAAGTATTCTAATAAATAAGCCAACTAAATAATGGAGAAAAGATTTTTCAAATATGGGTAACTGCAAACACGGACATAGAAAATAGGCAAGAGGAAATACTGGGAGAAAACTCTAGAGGAAATGGTACCAGAGTGGGATAAGTCTAAGCAGGAGTTTGGACTACAGGTTAGAGAATGCCTTCCAAAGGACTGACAATGGAATATAGGCAAAGATAGAGATAGGGAGTGCTAACTTAAAGACCAGCTTTGGAAGAATTTTTAGTTGAGTATAGCTCAGAAACAGCTATTAAAAAGTGGTAGTTAATAATACGGCATATAAAATATTGCTGGATAACTGTTATCAATTAATTACAAGATGTTGGAAGAGACTGGAAAGCAAATTACAAAGGGACAATGGGCCAAACAATTTAGGGTTTCCAAGTATGCACCAGAGTTCAGAAAAAAATCAGGGGAGTTTTCCTTGGGCAGATAAATGTTGGAGAAATTATGTCGAGGACAGAGGCAATTGGGAATGTAATAAGTTGGCAGGTTTTAAAAAACTTCCTAAAGAGTACTTTGACAGAAATGTTGGGGGAACAAGTAACAGTAACTAAGAAAATAAGAAGTTATGTACTCACCAGAACGTTCCATGTGAGTTGTTCATCTCGCCTTCATTCTTGACTGATGGGTTCGGAGCCAATCCATCAGCTCCGGTACGGCCGTATGCAAAGCTCGGGGTCTTCCAGTAGCTCGAGGCCAAGCCCCTATCCCATGATGCACTGTGAATTACCTCAGATCTTGTTTGCTGCGTGCACTATAACCATATAAATTAGCTATCCTCCTATGGAAAGGAAGAAAAAATTGAGCAACCAGGATGAGACCAACATCTAGGTCAGCTATCAGCCAGGAGGGTGTAGGAGGGAGGGATGTAAGAATGAAGGCGAGATGAACAACTCACATGGAACGTTATGGTGAGTACATAACTTCTTAATGTGAAGTTGTTCAATCTCACCTTTCATTCTTGACTAATGGGTAGCGTCCCTAGCACCATCAATCTCGGGTGGCTCACGGGAGTACATTCTTAAGGACTGTAGACTCAAAGGAAGCCCTGTCCCTGGAGGTCTTATCAACTTTGTAATGAGTGATAAAGGTTTGAGGTTTTGACCAAGTGGCTGCTGCACAAATGTTATCAAGGGGCAGTTTGGCTCGGAATGCAGAGGATGTAGAAACTGCTATGGTTGAGTGAGCTTTAATCTTGTGTTGCAAAGGCATATTAGCAGCTGAGTAGACAAAGGTGATACAATCAGATAACCATTTAGACAGAGTCGTTTTATCCACTGGTCTACCTTTCCTGGATTCAGAGAATAAAACCAAGAGCTGGTCTGATTTCCTGATATATTTTGTTCTATCCAAATAAAATCTGAGCTGTCTGTGAACATCAAGTTTGTGCAGCAATACTTCAACTTGTTGGAATAATTAAGGAAGAAAACCGGTAACTCAATAACTTGGTTGATATTGGTTTCTGAACAAACTTTGGGCATAAAGGAGGGGTTTGTCCTGAGAGATACTCTTATCAGCATGAAAAATCAAATAAGGAGGGCTGATAGATAAAGCTTGAAGTTCTGACACTTTGTGGGCAGAAGTAATAGCTACCAGAAAAATGGTTTTCCATGACAGATATTTGAGGTCACAAGATGATGCTGGTTCAAACGGGGGGAGGATTATACGTGACAGCATAAAAATTAGATTCAATGGAAAACAGGGAGTTTTTACAGGTGGTCTCATATGAAATGTCCCCTTGAGAAAGGCCTTGGATAACTTGTGGGACATAATATTTAACCCGTCAATCCCAAGATGAAAATTAGATACAGCAGCCAACTAGACCCGAACTGTTGCTGCTGCCGCTCCTTTGTTAGAATTCATAGTCAAGAATTCTAGTATGGATATCAAGGAGGCTTGGTAAGGATCATTGTTATGCTTAGGGGCCCATACAGAAAATCTCTTCCACTTACTAAGATATAATCTTCTAGTGGATGGCTTATGAGAAGACAAAAGGATGTGTTTTGTCTCAATGGAAAAGTTATGAAGCCTGGCTATGAGGGGAACTTAAGCAGCCAAGCTGTCAGCTTCATTGACTGCAGAGAAGGATGAAGGTCCCCCGACGGATGTGTCAGAAGGTCTAGAACTGGGTCCAGAATCCAGGGATCCTCCAAGAGATGATGTTAAAGGAATGGGAACCAAATCTGCCGAAGCCAATGAGGAGCTATAAGAATGATGGTCCTTCCCAGGGATTTTGCTTTCTGTAGAACTTTGGGTATCAATGGGATTGGTGGAAATGCATACAGGCAACCCGGGGGCCAATTGTGTACGAGTGCATCCCTCGGGGCTTCTCCCAGAGGGGGAATCAGGGCAAAGTAGCTTCTGCATTTTGTGTTGATGTGACTGGCAAAAAGGTCGCAGCAAGGCTGGCCCCATATGGGGAAAATTCTGTCCGCAATCTCTTTCTCGAGGGACCACTGGTATGGGAATAAGACTGCCCTGCTCTGTTTGTCTGCTATCACATTTGATCTCCCCGGGATGTGCGTTGCCAACAGAAAGCGCTGGGAGGAAACAGCCCACTGCCAAACTCTGAGGGCTTCTTGGCAAAGGGGGTAAGATCTAGTTCCCCCTTGCTTGTTCAAGTACCAGACTACTGACATATTGTCTGTCTGAATCGCAATTGTTCCTAGAGGAAGAGTCCTGGAAGTACTGCAACGCCAAAAGTACTGCTCTCATCTCCAGAACATTGATATGCAAGTGTGACTCCTGATCTGTCCATGTGCCTTGGGCAGTCATTCCCTGAAAATGCCCCCCTCACCCCATCAGGGAAGCGTCCGTGGTCACAATGGCTACTGGAGGTGGTAGAATAAAGGGGCATCCTATGGTGACATGAAGAGACGTCAACCACCACTGGAGATCTTTCTTGGAAGAGCTTGTAACCAATATCGTGTGGTCCATGGGAAGTTCCTGGTAAGACCATTGAGTGAACAACAGCCATTTAAGTATCCGCATATGCATTCTTACTAATGGTATGGCTAGGATTGCTAGAGCCATCATACCCAACAGTTTCAGAACTTCTGAAGCTGGTGCTCTGTCTGTCGATACCAATGTGCTGACATGCTGATGAAGAAGAAAGACTCTTTTGATTGGTAGCCTTAGAGTGGTGACTGAGGTGTCTAGCTCTGCCCCGATAAAAACGATATGCTGCGATGGCAACAAGGCAGACTTTGCTGAGTTGACTGTAATGCCTAGATGATTGCAGAGTGACAGAGTGTACCCCCTTGCCTGAATCAGTTGATGCCTGGTGGTGGCCGTAAGGAGCCAACAAGTCTAGGTACGGAATCACCTGGAATCCTAGATGCCTCAGGTGAGCCGTGACCACTGCCATGCATTTGGTGAACACTCTGGGGGCTGTAGTGAGACCAAAGGGCAGGGCTCGAAACTGATAATGATTGGCTCCCAGCTGGAAATGCAGGTGATCTCTGGATGGCCTGGCCATTTTTATGTGGTAGCATGCATCCTTGAGATCTATCGAGCACATCCAATTGTCTTTCTCTAAGAAGGGAAGTATAGACTGAAGCATGACCATCCGGAACTTCTCTTTCTTTACATATTAGTTGAGTCTGCTGAGATCCAAAATGGGTCTCCAGTACCCTGTTTTCTTTGGAGCCAAAAAGAATCTTGAGTAAGTTCCGGATCCTGTTTGGCCTGCTGGGACTGGCTGGATGACTCTTTTTTTCTAGAAACTTTCTGACATCTATAGTTGCTTGTTCCTTGTAACTGGATGGAACGTCTGGGATTCTCCTTATGGACGGAGGGGATGTGACAAATGTTATGAAGTACCTTCTGGAAATGATACTTTGTACCCAGCTATCTTTTATTTCTTGCCAGGCATCTGGGTACAAAGATAAGTGACCCCCGACTGCGTCCACAGCAGGACAGTCGGGCCTCCTTTCAGGAGCATTTTTAGGGTTGCCCAGAGAAGTTATCTCTGTCACCCTGATGTTGCGAACCCCCTCTGTTGCGAGGGCGGCGTCTTCCACTATTACCCCCTCCTCTAACCATGGAGGAGGGTTCACCATGTGTGCCCTGAAAGGCTCCTTGGGCTTTCAGGGACCACATTTTTCCTCCCCTTTGGCCTTTGGAATAAGGCCGGGTAGGGGTGGAAAAACTGACTCTGACGGCAGACAGAGTCTTTCCCTCCTCTTCACACCTGGTCAAAGTTTCCTTCACTTTAGACCCAAAAAGGGATGAACCATCAAAAGGGGTGTTTATGAAGGATGACTTGAAGGGCTCCGCGAAGGAACACAAGCGCATCCAGGAATGTCTTCTAAGAACGATTCCTGTGCCCTACTCGTTCAATCAGCTGCATAGGATATGAGACGCATGGACGAGTTAACAATAGGGTAGAAAGCTGGACAGCAACTTTGTCCGACGCCCTG
This sequence comes from Protopterus annectens, assembly GCF_019279795.1. NCBI lineage: Eukaryota > Metazoa > Chordata > Ceratodontiformes > Protopteridae > Protopterus > Protopterus annectens. Next base: position 666,758,462 of record NC_056749.1, on the reverse strand, counting down.
CAGCTACTGTACCCTGACGAGTATATCCCAACTCCTTAAGGAGATCTATTTGCAACCTAGTTAAATGGGTTAAGTAGTTCAGTGAAAGGAGAGCAAAAGTCACTGAACTGAACATGCGTTTCCCATATCTATCCATGATCCTAGACTCTCTATTAGGAGAATGAATAGATGAGGTCTCAGACATTTCCTTTTTGGTGGCCGCTGCCACCACCATGGCATCAACAGGGACTCCTTTGGTTAAGAACGTTTTATCTGGTGGGGCTGATATAAACTTGTTAGGCCTCCTAGGAAAAGGCTCCATGGACTCTGGTGACTCCCACACCCTTCGAGAGACCAAATGCATGAGCTTATCAAAGGGCAGAGACACCCAAGAAGTGGAGGGTTGAGACCTGAAAGCCTTCAGGAGAACTACTCATCCTCAGTAGGGCTTTTGGACTGCCAATCACCCCTCTGTCCACACATCTCATGTATCTCAGCAAAGAAGATATCCTCAGAGGGGGACCGTGGGGACCCTATTGACTCATCCAAGTCAGTGTCAGATGTTAAAGACTCCTGTGGGGAGTCCAAGTGTCTCCTCTTGCACAATCTCTTCCTGGGAACCTCGTAAGTGGGAGCCTCTGGGGAGGTCTCGGAAGAGCAGGGGGCACCCTGTGGGGCTACCTGAGGATCTGGGTCTCTACACTTAGCCTGGATGATGGAAACAGAAGCAGACACAGGTGCTTTAGAGGATGAGGAAGCAAGGCCTGAAGTCGAGGATGTCTCGTGGGACAAAGCTCTCCTCATGGCCTCGAAGGCACCATGGCCCCGATCGGAAAGAATCGACTGATCCAAGGGAACTGTCAAACCCTCCCGCACTGAGGCCATGGGCTCCAAGCCGGAGGTAGGAGCCGAGCTCATTCGAGCCGAAGCCCTGAGAGGAAGAGTCGGCACCAGCAAGTTGGCCCAACTATCCTCCCCAGATCCGACTGGAGTGTGTCGGCTCCTAGAGTCCCCGGTCGGCGCTGAGGACATCAGAGTGGATGGAGCCGAGGACACTGGAGCAGCAGGTCTCAGCTCCAAAGGTTCTGAGGACATCAGAGTGGATGGAGCCGCGGACAGTTGAGCAGGTCTCGGCTCCAAAGGTTCCACGAGCAACAGGTCTTCTTCCTCTGGCTCTGAAGGGCTGGTACGGCTCGGAGGAGGAGTAGTCAAAGTAGAAGTAGTGGTCTTCGGCTCCGAAGCAGCTTGGGTCAGAGCCAACAACATTTTAGCAAGGCCTGGTGCCTGGAAAAGCTTCTGCACCAGTCGATCCATATCCAAATCTGAAAGGCTGACAGATGACCTAGATGAATGCACTGATGGTGCTGACTGAAGCAATGATGACTGAGGCACTACGGATACCGGCTCCAATGCTGTGGGCTGGCTCCGAAAAAAAAACAGTTGGCTCTGAATTCTGTGGAGCCGATGTCGCAGAATCCTCAGATTTTTTAGATTTATTGGAATGCTTGGAGTCCTTAGATTCCACAGAAGATTTAGAGGACTTGGAAGATTTGCTGGCCACATCCTGGTCACTCAAAGCCTCTTGAAAGGGGTGCTTTAACAAGCCCCTGTCCATCAGCTTCCTTTTCCTCTTTAACAACACTCTCGACAAAAAGGAATGACATATGGCACAAGACTCTTGTAAGTGGACAGCTCCTAAACAAATATACACATGTTACATGTCCATCAGTAACAGACATTTTTTGATTGCAGTCTGGACATGTTTTAAAACCAGACTTTGGTTGTTTGTCTTTATCAACTGCCATAATAACTGCTATAAAACACACAGAGCAGATAATAACCAAATTACTAGGCTCTAGACAACACGCACACAAACGACCCTAAGAAAAAGTTTCCCAAAAACGTTTAAACTAGAAAAAACTATTTAAACACACACACACACTATATAGATAACTGGAAAAGGCTATTTAACACACACACTATGATAACTAGGCCAAAAACATGAGGCCAAACATTAAAGATTAATATTTTTGAACATGGGAAGGGGACCGCTAGAAAGCTGTCAAAGCTAAGTATCCTAAGACACAATTTTTAGTAAAGTTATGAAAAAACACACTGAATAGAAAAGTTTTAAATTGTACCGGCCTGAGCTTACACTGAACCTCCGATCAGATGCTGCGGCAAACTAGATATGAGGTAATTCACAGTGCATAAAGGGATAGGGGCTTGGCCTCCAGCTACTAGATGACCTCGAGTTTTGCATACGGCCGTACCAAAGCCGATGGATCAGCTCCGAACCCATCAGTGAAGAATAAACGGCGAGATTGAACAACTTCACATTTATTCTTTTGATCTGGAATTAGGATCTGAATTGTTTAGACATAGTAAGGGCCTTATTAATTTTACTGTTATTCTGCCAAAAAAGCAATGACTAGAAAGTAGAAACGAAAAAGATAAACCAACCACAATGGAAACTGAGAATACTGTAAATGAAATAAAAAAATGGATACGGGATATTTACAAAAGGGAAGGAGCAAACTTCACAGAAATAAATGGAATTTGTGGGAACAATACCAGCAGAACAATGTTCAAGAGGAGGAACAAGGCAATTTATGTAATGTTGGAGTGAATCAAAAATGTTAAACAGAAAACAAACTTAAATTGTCTGAAAATAATACACAAAACTATTACCACAGTTTTTTTTATTAATTTTTGTGAACTCGCACTGCAATTTAAAGGGTGATTATTTAATAAAGATTTTTAAAAAAGGTGAGCTGGGAGCCAATATCCTTGCTTATTGACTTGCAAAAACAAACGGTATGTACTTACTAAAACGACTGATCTTCATGACCCACATCTATACTTTGCAACTACAGGACTGGTTGCTGTCAGGTACTAGTCATTCAATATCAAACAGGCTTTCCCAGGCTCAATCTCCTCCTATTGGTCTCATAAATCGTTGTGTATCTGTTTCTCCATATAGAGTGTCACCAGATATCTGCCTTTCTACCTTACATATACACAGAAAAAGGCAGTTATCTGCCTTTCTAAATTACATGTAGACTGAACAACTATTCCTCCACTGTCCCCACCTGAGATCATTACAATAGGATGGTGGAAAATGGGGCATGTTGAAATGGACAGATGTGGAATACAAAGCTGTTGTGAGTACATAACTTTCATATCTTACACGATCCATCTCATCCACTACAACAACAGGACAAAGTCCATGGCTTTTTCTTCTGGGTAGTATCAAGACGTGATGGCCCCTAAGACAGGGCCAAAGGCCCACGTCTGATTAGCGGCTCAGGCACTTGAAAACGTTCACTAAAAAAGATGGATGTAACCATTCTGGGATGGGCGAGGCCTTGGTAGGCTACGCTGAGTAGGACTGGGAAAGCCACACCTGCACTTGGGCAGGCTGCTACACCTCCTGTTGTGCATTTATGTAAATTTGTAGGCCACTCTGGAAGCCACTACCATGGCAGGGGACCGAGTCAAGTTCATCTTTATACCTATAGATTGACCCACTCCTTAATCCCTGACTCTTGCCTCGGAAGGGATGAGATGATTAGGCTCTCACTCTGCATATGTAAAAAATGAGTTCATAGGGCTATTGTCCTATCTAGGGGAACAAATGGGTCTGGCTCACTCCAACCTAAGGAATGACTGCTTTGGTTGGGGCTTTGCCTAGTAGGGGAATCACTGAGTGGGCTATGTGAGGAGGAAAGTTGAAAGCACAGAATACTGCTCATGACAGTAAGCCCATAGACTGATCTGGAACTAGAGATCACATACAATTTACTGTATCTTGCAAAAGTATGGAGAGAATCACAAGTTGTTTTAACACAAATATCACTGACTGATGCATTCTTGAAAAATGCTTTGGAGGTAGACTTTGTCCTTGCTAAATGGCCCTTGGGTTTGTCTTGTAACATTTTGTTATACTTGGCACAGTAAAACAATAGGATCGAACAGTCACCTCGACAGGATGCCCTTGAAATACTCCAGACACCTTTTCCTCTAATCTGTTGCTGGCAAAGGAAATAAGCAGCTCCTTATATTTCCTATTTATTTAATCAGTTATACATCTCGTATGTATATAGGAACACTGGCCCAACTCCCCTTCGCAGTCACAACCCAGACCAAGAAGGCAAAAAGTAACAAAAATACAATGTTCATGAGATAGGAACACATTATAACATAGGAATAGTACTAGCTAAGAAATCACAGAGACCATAAAATGCTTGCCATATACACCTTTAAGCAAACATGTGAAAGTTGTTACCACTGCTTACAAGCAGTTAAAAGTTCTCACCTCCTAGATGGAGCAGTGCTGTAGATGGTAACCCTGGTATAAACTTGTATTTGCCCATACAATGACCAAGACTAGCTTTACTGATAGTCAAACTAGTACTTTTGAGCTCTAGAGTTAAGTTATTCCATTGGTTGGAAATATGTTAAGTATGGAACCTATTCCTCCAGCAAGTTTTGTTATTTACTGATGTAGATTTAAGCCCTTAGTGTGGGTGTTTGTAGACCCAATTATTTTGCAAAGAAATAGGAAGTCAAACAGAACTGTGTCTTTTCAAGATTTGACAAGTAAGACACGAGTCAACTTGGGGCAGCCTAGAGGCTACTGTGTATACAGAGGATTGTGCTAATATATCGGGATACTTGAATGATTTAAGGCCTTTAAGTTTCTTGGTTAGAAATCTTTGGAGCCTTTCCAGTTGAGAAATATGCTTTGATTTACACATACCATAGGGGGCAATATATTCAAATGATAGGTTTGAAAAGTGAAGAATAGAGTGGCAGGATGACTTCTTTGGATCCTGAAGATATTCAAATGGAAATGAACTGGGACAGCTAGAAAACTTTCTTGATTATGGGGGTGACATGAGGATCAGATGAGACAGAGCTGCCCACATAAGTATCCATGTCCCTTATGACTGTCCATCTATCACCTTCTTTTTTCCATTTTTGCAGAAGGAGTCTATTAGAGGTGGCCCTACTTCACTGGTTCTTGAAAACCGTGAATTGGAATGGCAGTTGAAACTTGATGCCTTTAATAACCCGGGCTTAAATGAGAATTGCAATATTGCACCTGTTCTTAAACTTAAGGCATTTCTGAGATGATGCTTATATTGAGAATATTTTGTTCAGTTCTTGTTTGCCCTTACCTACCAAGTTGGGTTTACTTATCTTAATTCTATTACAAAATAACAAATAGTTACTTTTATATTTTTAAAATTTATGTTTTTACTATTAATTCTCTTGATCTAATTATCCACTGGATTTGAGGTGCTTAGGCAACGTTCATTAATATTGTTTTTACATTTATTAAAAACCTCTTTATCTAATTCTATGTTTCTATTTAAAAATGTTTTAAATATTTTCTGTGTATATAAACCATGTTATTGTTAACTGATGAGTTACTCAACTATGTACTTCTGTTTCTTTTACTTGGTATTGCCCTTTTAAGTGTACTGTTCTATTTTAATTGAAAGGAAGTGATGTAATGTACCAACTGCTACTTAGGTTCAAAAAGGTTTTGGCGCCCTTTTTGTACTTCTCTGATGAAGCTTCTCTTTTTTGGAGTAGCGAAAACGCTTGTTGTCTTTCCACAATAAATTTGCATTAAGGAATATTACTTTGTGCTTTGGGCTTTGCTTTGACCAGGACCTCTTGTTGTGCCAGTTTGTTTGCTCGTTTTCAGGTTTTCAACATTTTGTTATACCTGGCACAGTAAAACAATAGGATCGAACAGTCACCTCGACAGGATGCCCTTGAAATACTCCAGACACCTTTTCCTCTAATCTGTTGCTGGCAAAGGAAATAAGTAGCTCCTTATATTTCCTATTTATTTAATCAGTTATACATCTCGTATGTATATAGGAACACTGGCCCAACTCCCCTTCGCAGTCACAACCCAGACCAAGAAGGCAAAAAGTAACAAAAATACAATGTTCATGAGATAGGAACACATTATAACATAGAAATAGTACTAGCTAAGAAATCACAGAGACCATCAAATGCTTGCCATATACACCTTTAAGCAAACATGTGAAAGTTGTTACCACTACTTACAAGCAGTTAAAAGTTCTCACCTCCTAGATGGAGCAGTGCTGTAGATGGTAAACCTGGTATAAACTTGTATTTGCCCATACAATGACCAAGACTAGCTTTACTGATAGTCAAATTAGTACTTTTGAGCTCTAGAGTTAAGTTATTCCATTGGTTGGAAATATGTTAAGTATGGAACCTATTCCTCCAGCAAGTTTTGTTATTTACTGATGTAGATTTAAGCCCTTAGTGTGGGTGTTTGTAGACCCAATTATTTTGCAAAGAAATAGGAAGTCAAACAGAACTGTGTCTTTTCAAGATTTGACAAGTAAGACACGAGTCAACTTGGGGCAGCCTAGAGGCTACTGTGTATACAGAGGATTGTGCTAATATATAGGGATACTTGAATGATTTAAGGCCTTTAAGTTTCTTGGTTAGAAATCTTTGGAGCCTTTCCAGTTGAGAAATATGCTTTGATTTACACATACCATAGGGGGCAATATATTCAAATGATAGGTTTGAAAAGTGAAGAATAGAGTGGCAGGATGACTTCTTTGGATCCTGAAGATATTCCAATGGAAATGAACTGGGACAGCTAGAAAACTTTCTTGATTATGGGGGTGACATGAGGATCAGATGAGACAGAGCTGCCCACATAAGTATCCATGTCCCTTATGACTGTCCATCTATCACCTTCTTTTTTCCATTTTTGCAGAAGGAGTCAGGGTATCACATCAACAATGACTATCATCTAGAGCCAGTAATCATACTGCCATTTGCTAGCCTCTGTCTGAAAAGGAGTAACATTTATAACATATGAGGTTTTGCTGAATTCTACTACCCTGCATTTTTTTTTTCATTCAGCTTGAGGCCATATACTAGGTATGTATATATTTCTACCCTTGCTGGAGTTGTTCAGCATCAGTGGATGAGCAAGTAATATGACCAGCTTGCGGTCATCAGCAACTTATTGTTTTAGATGTCTGCAAAATAAATGCCACATATGACAGGGCCCAGTACTGATTCCTGTGATACCTCAGTTTTACATTCAGAAAGGGTACCAGAAACTTTCACAACTTGGGATTTGTTGAATACTCAATATGCAATCTAGTGGACAATATTCGGGTTTGCATTAAACCTATCTGAATCAGAAATCTGAGTTGACACAGTATTGATACTTACTGGTACCACTAGGTGTTATTTGGAGTTTGAGTCTGCTGAGCCCACACTGTCACAGTGTATCTTGCACTGGTAACAAAAGGAGACTTGGCATGCAGACACACACTTCCCTTAAGGAGACATCAATGTCAGAGTTTGGAAGATCCTCCTCCTATGGAAGATGATAGGCCACTCCACAGGACCAACAAAATGGTCCACTGCATACCATCTGATTCACCTGGGAATGGATAGTCTATCAGGATTTATGTGTCAGGAATATATGGGTCATACGGTCTCTTGACTAGCCCAGATTACCTGTCTTCTGTACAATTAGAACAATTGGGCTGACTGGGTGAATACAGTGGAGCGATCAAGCAAGGTTCTGGGAGGGGGAAACAGACAAAAAAAAAAAAAGTATGTCAAGAACTGCTAGAACAGGAACTGAATATTGGTCAATTCCTTTATCAATGGGCCTCAATGTAAACTCAGTCCATTTTATTTTATATGTCAATTCACTGAAAAGTTTTGGGGAGATATCAGAAGCTGGATCAGCCGGGGGGGGGGGGGTTTAAATTGGGTGTCTGGCTATCAACGGAACATGCAGATGTGCAAGTTGCACTTACCCATAACAGTAGATCCCGGAATTCCTCACTGCTGCAGTAGCCTTTAGGTCATATGGGTTGCGTCTTTCCCATGACAAAACCACCGTCCATCATCCAAAAGCTCTGTTTCCCTCTCTTTCCCTCAAAGTGAAAAATTTTCAGGACTTTCTTATCTGCAATTAAGTAGTAGTGTAATAATCTTTAACTATAAAAGCAAGAAATACCAAACAAGTGTATATGTGAACAATAAACTACATATAAGAATAGGAAACAAAGGTAGCCTAGAAAACTCGAGTCAGCTCTGGTATCCCACCTGTAACCCACAGGGTGACAGGACTAACAAGAAATGCAGTGCAAAGGATAAGTCCACATAAAATCACTTTAGCTAGCAGATCTAGCAGACTCTGTCTCTGATGCCCTCCCAGTAGGAAGAATAAAGATGTCTTGTTGAAGTTTCAAGTAGTTTTTTCAGTTAAGTAGATAGATGGACAAGTGTTAAGAACACTAAATGTGATTTTAAATGGATTAATCCTTTACATACAAGGATAGAGGCATGGAGCACAGGTCCAGCTACTATACCGGTGAGGAATTTGAACATCTACTATTATAGTTAACTGCAATTTACACAACAATACTACTGTTCATCATTCCCACTGTTGTAGTAACCTTCATTACTAAAGTTTATCTGACCTGAGAAGAGAAAGGATATGCATCTTGGAGTCCTTGGAAATGGTCATAAGCAAAGCCAGTCCTGGATCTAGACAAATAATCCAGCTTGCAATACCTTATGAATGTATGTACAGAGGACCACTCAGTTGCCTCAAGAATGTTATTTAGTGTCCACCTCTTTCCAATATGCTAGCAAAGAAGACAAGGTCCTCAAAGAGTAAATCTTGATACTGCCTGCAACTGGTTTACCATGGTGGACATAACAAAGAACAATAGCCAAGGACAAACATATGGAAACAATCTGTTTTGACACGGGTTGTCATTTCTTAGTTCCAACATAGGAAATAAATAGTTGATCTGCTTTTCTAAAGACTTTTTGTTTAGTCAGGATAGAACGGGAGCTGCCTACACATGTCCAGAGGATACAGAATCCTTCTTCCCTCTTTTTGAAGGTCTGAACGGAACACTGGAAGACTGACAGTTTGATTCAAGGTAGACCTCAAAACAAACTCTTTTATTAAATTGTCGCTTAAAACATATGCAAACATATGTTAACAGAAAAGAAAACAAACCATGTTAATATTTTTTCCATTTAAACACAATATACGTCACATATATTTTCTTAGCTATCATAAGTGCAACATTACAAAAAATTGCTGAATTTCTGCCTTCCCTTAAACCTCACTCCTCCTCCTGAATATTAATCATGCATGTATAGGTTCATAGGTTAGTACTAGGCTAACTGCCTTTGCTAGCCATTTTAAGCCTAGCCAGTTATCCCTTGTGAGACTCAAACCCTGCACCTTGGGTTTGTAAGTCAAACACCTGAACCATTAGGCCACCCTCCTAACCCATTGTTCCCACATTTTCCCTTTACTTATATGCAATTTATCTCAGTTTTTGTATTATCTTTTTAGTCTCTTCCCATATATCCTTAGCTGCCATAATGGAACCCTTTTAATCTATTCTCCTAAATACATCATGTAATCATGTCCCCATAAATATGGCTATTACTGGACCAGACCACCTGTGGGTAGCTAATTTATGGGTATAAGCTTTGTTTTATCTTCATTAATTTTATATCCCGAAAAAACTTAAAACTGTCTCAAAATGTTTCACATCACTGAGATGTCCTTTTCTGGATTTATCAGACACAAAATATCATCTGCAAATAAAGCCAACTTTTCTTGATAACAATACCAATTATATCCTTGTATTTCTGAGTCCCTTATTTTCTTTGCCAATGACTCTAAATATAAAGTAAATAACAAAGGGGAAAGAAGACACCCATGGCTGGTTCCTCTGTTCAAACACATCTTATCTGTGAGGTACCCTCCCTGTTTATTTCTTGCCTACAGTCCTTCATATATCCTCCTAATTAACCTTACTATTGTATCAGGGAATGCAAAATGCTTTCTGTGTCCTACTCATAAAATCCCAGCTTACTCTGTCAAATGTTTTTTCTGCATCAAGACCCAAAAACAACAAAGGTATTTTCTTACATACTTCTTCCCTATTGATCACCATTTTTCAATTAATGTTGCCAAATGTTTGCTGCCCTCCACAACACTAATCCATATTTATCAATTTTGGCAACACCTTTGCCATTCTTTTAGCGAGTATAGACAAACACTTTAGAATTGTGGTTTAAAATTGAAATGGGTATACATGATGCTGGATCTGAAGGGTCTTTGCTATCTTTAGGTAACACAACCACCACAGCTTTCTTCCAAGATGTTGGTGCTCCCCCTCCCTTTAAAATAACAGATTCTTCCAGATTATCACTTTTTTAACCTCCTAATTTTCAAATTTCCACAGGAATACCATCTGTTCCTGGAGACTTCCCTGAAGATTGAATATATATCACTTTTTTTTTTTATATCATTGTCTCCTATTTCAACTGTTAGTTGTTGAGCCTCATCTACCTCTAACATTGGCATAATTAAGTCTGCCATAAATAGTTACATTTATACTCTTGGATTTCTACATTTCTCTGCTTTATATAAATTTTCTAAAATATCTCTAAAATCTCTACAGACACTCTGGTTATTTTTCCTTGTTATAGGCTGCCTAAGTTTGGCGTCAACCCTTTCAATGTTCAGTTGCCGACACCATTGTGCAAAAAAAAATGTTGTGCTTTGGAGTTAACAAAACATAGTTGCTTAACTGTAATCTTTCTAAACACATGCATACTCTATCCAGATACTCCCTTATTTTCTCTTTCTTCTCTGCATTTGTTCTTCCTCTTCTTCTGGGAGATTCCCACTATTCTGCAATACTTCAACCTTTGTCAGCCCCTCTAAGTAATTTCTATTACTTCATAACCATATCCGTTTCACTTTTATTTCAACCCTATTTTATTCTCCATTTTCATTTTATCCCAGTCACTATCTAAAACATCTGAAAATATTTCTACCTTCCCTAATAACTCAAATAATTTCCACTACCCATTCCTTAAATTCCTCTTTTTAACAGGTAGGTGGCCAGTGTGTTATTTTTACTTCATTACTCTCAATTTTTATCTTAGTTTTTTATTGATGCATTGATCATAAATAGTTATTGGATGTAATCTCAAATCTTTCAGTTAAATACACATGTTCCTGTGAAATATAATTGCTATTTAGTCTAGCCCCGTTATTGTGCCTTGGGGAATAATATATAAGCTCTGTCAGAGTTCCTACTACTGAATTCACATCTTTCATGCCAAATATTTCCATAAATTTTTTCAGAAACTGACCCTCACTTGTTTCATCGTCTCTTCTAGGTCCCCCTGATACAGCCTAACTATTGCAGATCAAATTCCAGTTCCCACTTGTAAATAATATTCCCTGCTGAAAGCGCATTATTTCATCCAAAGATTTCTTAAGCTGTATAACAGCAGTTTTTGTGGAATATAAATACACTGCATTGCAATCCTCCTCCTCCCTTGGCAAAAGTCCCTTACTACCACAAATATGCCATTTTGTCTCTAGCAATTAGTATAATTACCTCCTTTTTCCTCTGTCCCTGATATTCTGGTGAACTTCCATTCTGAAATCCTCTTTGTCAATTACACATGCCTATCATTGCTATTTGTACTCTGCATTTCCTAATATAATTCAATACTCTTCCCTTTTTATCTATACCTGTAAGGGCATTCATGTTTCAGGATATGGACAGCATAACCATCATGATAAAAAGTTATTGTTCCCACCTATTATGCACAACAGTTTTTTTTTTTTTTTTTTGAAGGTGTGTTTCCGGCTTTTGTGTTACATGCATATACTGCTTTTGGCAGGCTGATCTTTTGTACATTTGCTTCTTCTCATCTCCATTTGAACCTAGGTCACATTTTTAAGACTTTTTGTTTTAATGAAAATCTTCAAACATAAAACTTCCCGATGCCCTAGTAACTTCAAAACTATGTACATCTTCAAAACAGTTTAACCCTCCAAAAGGAACAAATGCCCCAAAATGACAACTGCAACTACAGACATTATCTAACCTAAAATTAAAACTACATGCTACAGCCTGTGCTCCCACTTAAAATGATTGCTATCTGTTCTTTGCTTTACTCTTTTTTCCCCTCCCAGATATGAAAAAAAGCTTGTATACTTTCAGAAAACATTAACTTTTAGCCCTAAGAAAAAGTGCACTGGCCATCTTTAAATGAAACTAAAGTGTACACTGTTCTATTATCTGCATTAAAGTACTAAGGCTGCTAAAGAGGTTGTTGCCTCTTATTCACTTTCCATAATTTCAAACTTAATTTTTTCACTGAACTGCTTGCCATTGTACCTTTAAATTTTTCATTTCCTTCTGTAAAGAATACTCAAGATAAACTGCTTGCACCTGCAGACAGCTCGTCTCTGTGGAAATGTACTCAGTAACGAGCCTTTGCCAGTTGAAAATGAACAAGCAACTATCTTTGCAGTTGTAAGAAGCTTAGAATTTTCATGGCTTTCTTCATTTTGCCTTATTTTTAAAGCCTACATGCTTACAAAAATACCTGTTTACGGCTTAAAAACACAACAAACTAGAGAAGGACGGCACCACAAACTAAACAAATCCAACCGGCAAGTGAGCAGTCGAAAGTACGTGCTGGAAATGATCCACAAAGCAAACAGAATACTCCATTCTGTTTGCTTTGTGGATCATTTCCAGCACGTACTTTCGACTGCTCACTTGCCGGTTGGATTTGTTTTGTTTACGGCTTAAGCCAAAGGTAGTAATCTAGACATTCATACTTGTAAAACAACAGAACATATTGTAATTCCACATATAATAAAATCAATGCACTTTTATACCACACCCCCACTCAGCAGCCAGGATCACAGCATATGAACATTAATTTGCTTTTGCCCAGCATTTTTTCTCTTGTTATACTGTAAAACCTATAATTCTTAGAACTAAAAAAATACTTACTTGAATATCTTTAATACAAACACTCCCCTCACATTTAAAATACCTGACTACATACTACACAAAACTGTTTTACTGTATACAACAGTTTATAGCATTGTTTTACTTACAGTTACTTTCCCCTTTAATGTCCTTCTAACTATTAATGATGTAAAGTGAGGTGTATGCTTTACAGTCCACCCACAAGTTTAACAAAGTCAACAGAAGTCCAGTGTTTTTCAGACACTTATAAAGCCATATTTCACAACTGTGACAAAATGCTTTATACTCTTTCATTTGGTCACTAATTTCAGAGTTGCTGGTCTTATTCCTGTTCATCTCCATCTCCCAACAACACATTCTGGTTAAACTCCAAGGAATTACTGATACTTCTAAGTCAACACATGTGCTTTTTTTCTGTCTCTCAAGCATTTTCCTTTGGAACAGTGGAAAAGGTTTCATGGAGAGTCTCTCTATGAACCTTACAATCAAAAGAATGACCTGCTTACTGACTCACTTTTTGTTGTATGAACTTTTTTTTTTTTTATTTCCTCCTTAGCCTGTTCTGTGTCAAAAAAATGACCGATTCTCCAGGAAAAAAAAATCACTTTGAAGACAGCTGGATACAGCAGGAAAAAAAAAGACAGCTGGATGCAGCAGCTTAAATCTCATACCTGCCTCTTGACACTCCCTGACTGCTGGGATAAATATGCTTCTCTTCTGCCTGGTAGACAGTGAATAATCATTTTCTCCAAACACTTTGATGTTTCAAGTTTTTAACACTCTGCCCTTCTGCCACAATTTTGTCAGGATCATCTCTTTCTGCAGATACGATTGTATCTTTACTAATATAGATATGGGCTGCTTTTTCATGGCAAGATATGGAGAATACACTCCATGTGCCCTTTCAATTAACAAATTCTGCTGAGGAACACCAGTCTAGTTTCTTATTTGTACTTTCATAAAATTAATACAGTTTGTTCCTGCCAATGTCACTATTTTTTCTCAGTTTCTGTTTTCACACTGGGAGAGCTGAAGTTATGCTGTTGATCCGTGTGCAGCCATCTTAGATGTGGCCCTGAAATAACCTTGAGCATGAATGAGGTATTGGTTCTTAATGACACCCTATCCCTATGGAAGGCCAGATAGGGTTCACAGACCATGAGAGCTTGCAACTCAGACACTCTTCTTGCAGATGTTAGAGAAAGGAGAAAGTACCATTGTGCAACTAAACTTACCATAACAGTAAATGTCCGAGCGATCAGTGCTGCAGTAGCCTTAACTATATGGGTCAAATCCCATCAAGGCTATTAACAGCCAGCCAGATTCCAAAGCTTCGGGGCACCTTCCCAAGCACCTAAACTGTAAAGTAGCTCGAGCCGAGCTGACTAAAAGACAATCTTGGGCAAAATCAGAGAACAATTAGCCCCAAACGGGTGCTGGCTATGATGGTGGCACCAACTGAAAAACCTTTCTCATTTGCTAATAACTTTCTTGCCGCCATTATTACTTTCTGCATGTCCTCAGTAAACAGGTGCTTGAAGCTGACTGATGTCGTGGTGTATAAAGCATCCCTGTTTTTTTATGAGCAATCCAGTCTGAGTAGTAATTGTCCTTGGACATTTCCAAAAGATGACAGAAAGTACAGTTGTGTACACTTACCATAAATGTAGATGTTCGAGTGTATTCACTGATGCGGTCATCACATTTGGGTTATCTGCCTGCAGGTAGCCCTCAGCCGGCCTGAATAGCAGAGTCTTTGGATTTCTACATTGGATGCTGTTGCTTCTTCCATGACGTCAGGTTGTTAGGGGTATAAAACATGCAACTGACGCCATTACATCAGTTTTTCTTGCCCCAGATGTCAGGTGCCCCCACAATGGGAAATAATTATATGGTATGGAACACCCCCAGCAAAAAGCAAATACACATGCTATAATACATGCCAGACAAGAAGGAAAGGTAGAGCCAAGAGAAGTCACGGGGCTGGAGGGAGGACAATCAGGACTGCAACAGTGAATATACTCATGCATTTATGGTAAGTGTACACAACTGTACTACATTCTTCGTGTTTCACTGCTGCAGTCATCCCATTTGGGTTGATTCCCAAAGCTAAGGAAGGATGGAGGCAGTTAAAGAGCATTGGGGCTAGCAATCACGCCCTGTAAGACTGCTGTGGCAAATCCAGCTCTGGATTTAGAAAAGATAGGCAAGTGGTAATGCTTGGTGAAAGTATGTATCGAGCTCCAGGTAGCAGCTTCCAGGATGCCCCTGGTGGGGACTCCTCTGAGAAATGCCGTAGAAGTAGATACAGCCCTGGTGGAATCTGATCTTATCCCCTGTGGGGGTAGGATTTCCATGGTGCTTGTAGCAGAAATGGATGCAATGGGCTATCCATTTGGAAATGGTGCTTTGAAATGGCCTTCCCCTCTGCCCCTGCAGCAAAGCTAACTAGCAGCTGGTCAGACTTTGAGAGGCTTAGTTCTGTTCAAATAGAATCTAACCTATCTGTGCATGTCCAGAGAATGCAGTATCCTTCCCCCCCTTATTTTGAGGAATAGGGGAAAAAGTAGGCAAATGAATGGACTGGTTTAGAGCCACACTAGACATCACCTTGGGCATAAAGGATGGATTAGTCCTGAGGGAAACCCTGTCCGCATGGAAGATAATGAAGGGTTGGAAAGCCATGAGGGCCTGCAGTTCAGACACTCTTCTTGCTGAAGTGATGGCTAGAAATAAGGCTATTTTTCAAGAAAGAAATTTCAACTCTGCTGTAGCAGCTGGTTCACAGGGGGAAAAGTGAGTTTTTCCAATACAAAGTTAAGGTTCCAGGCTGGAGTGGGAGCTCTCCTGGGGGGGGCCTTAAATTTTTGGCTCCTCTAAGGAATTGTTTTAGCAGGGGATGAGAGAAGAGGGGTGGCTCAGTATTATACTATGCTGAAATGGCAGAGGCATGAATCTTAATTGAAGACATAGATAGGCCCTTGTGGAACATTTCTGTTAAGTAATACAGAATACGAGGTAAGCTGGGCACCGTTGTGCGCATCCCCTGAGCCTGGCTCCAGGAACAGTACCCTTTTCCACTTTTCTGAACAGGATTTTCTATTACTAGGCCTCCTTACCTCAGGAATGACATCCAGCATGTGCTTACTGAGGGTTGCTAGAGGTGAGCTCAGGAAATAGCCAGGCTGCAAGGTTCAGGGTATGAAGCTGAGGGTGCAGAATCTGGCCCACCTGCTGGGACAGCAGGGAAGGGGTCTGAGGCAGGTGCCATGGTTGCAGCACTATCAGACTGTGCAAAAGGGGTTAGCAGTGCTGGCGTGGCCAGTCTGGGGCAATCAGTATTGTCCTTGGCTTGTCCTGTTTGATCCTTAGTAGAACCCTCGAGAGGAGCGGCACAGGGGGGAAAGGCATAAATTGAAAGGCTTTCCCAGGTAAAAGACAGGGCATCCACTTTCCAAGCTTGACTGTGGGGAGTTCTGGTGCAGAATTTGTTCAATTGGTAGTTCTGAGGGGAGGCAAACAGGTCTCCCTCTGGCGTCCCCCATTTGTTCCTCAAGAGCTTGAATATTTTGGGTTCCAGTTTCCATTCGTGAGGGTCCATGAGATTTCTGCTCAAGTCTGCCATTGAATTTAGTTTGCCTGGCAGGAAATGAGCTTGTAGGTTCATTTGGTAGCTCAAGGCTGTGTTCCACAGAGCCATGGCTAGTCTGCAGAGTGTGTAGGAATGGGTTCCCCCCTGCTTGTTTATGTACCACATAACTGTGGTGTTGTCTGTCTTTACCAATAGTTGTGCTGGAAGAATAAGGTCTTTGAAGGCTGTCAGAGCATTCTGTACAGCTAACATTTCTTTTTGATTGATATGCAGGTGCATCTGTTTTGGGTTCCATTTGCCCTGAATGCACTGCCCTGCCAATGTGAGCCCCCCATCCACAGTCTGATGCATCTGTTGTTAGGGTTTGGGCGGCAAGGGCTAGAGTGAAAGGGAGTCTCTTGTTGTAGTGGCAGGCCTCTGCCCACCAATAGAACTCTAGGCGTAGGCAAGGTATGATAGGAATCATTGCTTCTAGATCCTGTGAATGTTGACACCATAGGCTTTTTAGATACCATTGCAGTTTCCTCATATGCAGCCTTGCATATGGAATTAGAAGAATGCAGGAGGCCATGAACCCCAAGGCTTGCAGTACTTGCCTTGCAGATAACTGGGTTTTTGTGGCCACTTGTTTGAAGTAGGTTGTCAAATGAATTTGTTTCTCTGGCTTGAGGAAAGTCATCTGGGAAGTTGTATTCAAACTTGCTCCCAGGAATATAATGTGTTGACAGGGTACCAGGTGTGATTTCTTTTCCTTTATGGTGTACCCCAGACAAGGCAATATCCTTTGAACAAAGGCCAGATGATTCAAAAGTATGTCCTGGTTTTCTGCCTGAATTAGACAATCGTCCAGATATGGGTATATTTGAATATTTCTTTGCCTGCAAAAAGCAATGACTGGAGCTAGGCACTTTGTGAATACCCTGGGCGCAGTACATAAGCCAAAGGGCAGTGCAGAGAACCGATGGTGCATGTAGACTGCTTTGAAGCGTAGGTATCTTCTGCAAGACTCCCTGATAGGGATGTGCAGGTATGCTTCTTTTAAGTCTGTTGACCATGCATCTTTGTCTAGCATAGGAAGCAGTTGGTTAAGAGTCAGCATCTTGAATTTTGGAATCACCAGAAAGGTATTTAGAGTAGAAAGGTCCAGGATAGGATGCCATGTATTGCCTTTTCTGGGTACCAGGAAAAGTCTCGAATAGGACCCTTGTCCCTTTTCCTCTTCTGGTACCAACTGAATAGCCCCCATGCTTGAGAGAGAGTACTTGATTTTGGGCCTCTGCCCACTGATTTGGGGGTAGATCTGGCCACCCGCTTGGTGTTGGTAAGGTGTGGAAGTGAAATCTGTATCCTTGGGACACTATATTTTTGTCCTGGGTAATGAGTTCCCAGTTTTTGGCCTCCAGACCAGTCTTTCCACCTAAAGGAGCATTCAGTTGGGAAGTGCTTGGAAGTTTTAGAAGCAAGTCATAGGGGGGAGTCTTACTACTCCCTGATTTGGGTGCGGAAACCCCCCACTGCTTAGTCTTGTGTGTCCCCTGGGACTGAAACCTGGGGTTTCTGCTATGTCTGGGTTTGGCTTGAGAAGACCTTAAAGAGGCTGGAAAGGACCAATTCTTAGAGGGCCAGAGCCTACTAAATCTAGGAGGCTGAACTTGTAAGAAATCTTTAACAGTTTGCATAGATTTAGCTTTACCTTCCATCTTTTTAAGAACTTCCTCAGCCTTGTTGCCAAACAGGCGGTCCTGATTTAAGGGAGCATCCAACAATTTAGCTTTAACATGATCAGGTAAAGATTGCTCCTTAAGCCAAGCATGCCTTCTGAGCACAGAACCAGTAACAGCAGCCCTGCAAGAGGCCTCTAAAGAATCAAATCTACATTCAGCAGAATGCATTAAATCCTGTAATTCTTTATTTTCCGCACAGTCAGGAATCAACATTATTTTCTGTTTAAGCAATCCAATAACATGTTGTTGATACTTTAACGTAAGAAACTGGCAGTTTAAAGTCCTAATGGCCAAGGTTGCAGAAGTGTAAACCATCTTACTCCATCTATCCACTGCCCTGGAGTCTCTATCAGAAGGGGTAGGATTTTTAGCAGTAGAAGGCTTAATGCCCTTGGGTCCCTGTGAAATTATCTCTGGATCCGCAATAGGATTTTTAAAAAGGAACTTGTGTGAATCAGGAACCCTGTAATATCTGTCAGGTTTTCTGGGAACAGGAGGCAAAGAATCAGGGGCCAAACTAGATTCTGAAAAAGCATCATCAACAATGTCTAGTACAGGAGGAATATCCAAAGGCCTATGCTGAGGCAGAAGTAAGAAATCCCTAAGCCTCTTTTTTGAATCAAATAAATCCTGGCTTTCCCAGTGGAAATGCTCCTTTAGAGTAAGTAAGGTTTCACCAAAAGAAAAAAAAACCTCTGGAGGGGAGGCGGAGGGAATAGAGTCCTCTGCATCAGAATCCTCATAAGTAGATAAGGGCAAATCCAGATCATAAGAAGAATCAGAAAAATCAGAATCCTGGTCAGAAGATTCATAAACAACTTCAGTCCTAGGTCTCTTAGAAGGGGGAGGCTGGCTTCCCCTGATTAAAGTTATAAGATCTTCAGCCATTCTTATAATTTGTTTTTTAGGCAAAGAGGCCTGAGCATGTGGCCTGGGCGTCATTTTTTTAGGCATGGTTCGAAATTTAGGCCTAAAAGAGGAAGGAAGCGTTGGTTTAATATGCAAGTCCGTAGGCCTGAATACACCCTCAGACGTCAGTGCCTGCACAGCGGTTCCGGACCCATCCAGGTTCCATAGTTGAAGCATCTCACGGCATACTGGACTCTGATTGGGTCTCAGTAGAGATCTGCGAATCAGAAGTAGTGGGTATCAGGGGCTGCGAAAGTGCCTCTCTGAGTACCGGCGAACTGGCGACTGACTTAGGAGAAGCGTCGTCGGCAGTTTTGGACCTCGGTGGCCTGTCTCTGTCTTTATCCTTGTGTCTTTTTTAGAATCCCGGTAGTTGGGTGTCTAACCGATGACATTTCTGGATAATTAATCTGAGAACCAAAATATTTAGAGGCAAAAATATACCGACGACGGATAGTGCACTGATTAAATAAAGCACATAAGTATGAATGAAAATCTTTATGAGGCATTTGCTTTCCACAAGATTAACTTTTACTGACATCGGAAAAGAGCAAGAAAAAGTTTCCCCAATGGGGTATTTAGCTTTAGTTGAAGACTTCGGTTCTGAAACTCGAAAATGAAAATTTCAGGAGTCGGCTGACTGGCACTTGCGAACTGCTTCTGCTCCAGGCACTGCACAGCAAGAAAGACTGATGTAATGGCATCGACTGCATGTTTTATACCCCTGACGACCTGACATCATGGAAGAAGGGACAGCAACCGACACAGGACCCAAGACTTTGTTAATCAGGCCGACTGAGGGCTACTGCAAGCAGATAACCCAAAAGTGATGACTGCAACAGTGAAACACGAAAAACATCTGAGAGTGCATGGAGCCCGCCCTGAAATGTAGGTATTGTCTGCAGGATTCCCTTATTGGGATGTGTAGGTAAGCTTCCTTTAAGTCTAGGGTTGCCAGCCAGGCATCCTTGGCTATCATAGGAAAAAGCTGTTGAAGAGTTAGCATTTTGAATTTTGGAACCACTAGAAAGGTGTTGAGAATAGACAGGTCCAGGATAGGACACCAGGAGCTTTCTTTTCTGGGAACCAAGAATAGTCTTGAATAAAAACCTTGCCTCCTTTGTTCTAGTGGGACAGGTTGAATAGCCCTGATACTGAGGAGAGAGAGCACCACCGCCCGCTGATTTGGGGGGAGGTCTGGCTATCCACTTTGGGTAGGGAGTGAGTGGAAGTGGAATCTGTATCCTAGGGAAACTATGTTTAAAACCCATTTGTCCTGGGTAATGAGTTCCCAATTTTTTGCATGCAGGGTGAGCTTTCCTGCTAAGGGAGCAAGTAGTTGACCAGGGTTTGGAAGAGTTAAGGATATGTCACTGTGCAGTTTTTCCACAGGGGGGTGGCTTACTACTCCCTGCTTTGGAAGTGGGAGCCCCCCACTGCTTAGATCTGTGCATAGCCTGAAACTGAAGTCTTGGTGGTCTGCTGCTCCTGGGTTTGGACTGAGAAGGCCTGGAAGGGACTGGAAAAGACCAGTTCTTTGAAGGCCAATGCCTACTGAATCTAAGAGGCTGTACTTGTAAGAAATCTTTAGCAGTTTGCATAGATTTAGCTTTTTCCTCCATCCTTTTGAAACTTCTGCTTTGTTGCCAAAAAGGCGGTCTTGGTTTAAGGGTGCATCCAGTAATTTAGCTTTAACATGATCTGGCAAGTTTTGTTCCTTAAGCCAAGCATGCATTCTAAGAACAGACCCAGTGACAGCAGCCCTGCAAGATGCTTCTAAAGCATCAAAACCACATTGCAAAGTATGTTTACCAACTTGTTCAGCAGAATGCATTAACTCTTGCAAATCTTTGTGTTCAGCACAGTCAGGAATCAACATAATTTCTGTCTAAGTAGTCCCATAATATGCTGCTGATACTTTAACATATGAAACTGGCAATTAAGCCCTAATGGCCAAAGTAGCAGAAGTGTATACCTTATATGTTTAAAGCTCTAGAGTCCCTATCAGAAGGGGTAGGATTTTTGGCAGTAGTAGCCTTAATGCCTTTTGGTCCTTGGGAAATGGTCTCTGGATCCGCAGTAGGATTCTTGAAGAGGAATTTGTGAGAGTCAGGTACTCTGTAGTACCTATCAGGTTTCCTGGGAGCCGGAGGCAAAGTGTCTGGGGTAAGGCTGGATTCCAAGAAAACATCATATGCAATCTCCAGAACAGCAGGGATAGCTAGAGGCTTGTGTCGAGTCGGGAGTAAAAATTCCCCAAGTCTCTTTTTGCACTCAGAATAGTCCTGGCTTTCCCAGCGGAAATGTTCCCTAAGGGTATGCAAGGTTTCACCAGAAGAAAAATCTCCTGGAGGGGAAGCAGAGGGAATGGAATCCTCTGCATCAGATTCCTCATAAGTAGATAAGGGTAAATCCTGGTAGTCAGAAGGAACAGAGATATCAGATTCCTGATCAGAAGAATCAGAAAGAAAATCATTTCTAGGTCTCTTAGAGGGGGGAAGGCTGGCTTCTCCTAATTAAGGTAATAAGGTCTTCAGCCATTCTAATCATTTGTTTTTGAGGCATATGGGCCTAAGAATGTGGGTTGGTCGTCAGTTTTCTAGGTGTAGTGTGAGCTTTACGCCTGAGGAATTCGGTATTTCTAGCTTGAAACGAAGTCATCGGTTTAATATGAAAGTCGGTAGGCCTGAATACACCCTCAGAAGCTGGTGTCTGCACAGCAGCTCCAGCCCTATCCAAGGTAGAGACATCCGCAGGTTCCATTGTCAAAGAAGCATCTTGCGGCATACCAGACTCCGAATGCGTCTCAGTAAAGGCCTGCAAATCTGTAGTAGCAGGTATCAGGGGCTGCGAAAGCGTCTCACTGAGTACTGGCGGACTGGCGATTAGCTTAACGGAAGTGTCGTCAGCAGTTTTGGACCTATGCGGTTTGTCTCTGTCTTTATCCTTACATTTTTTTGGAAGATCAGTAGTCGAATGGCTTAACAAAGCTATTTTGTAGTACGGAGATCGAGAATGGAAGTATTTAGCTATAAAAATAGCCCAATGACGAATAGTTTGGGTGTTGAACAAGGCACAAAACCGACAGTGAGGGACGCTGTGGTCTGGGCCTAAACAGGTGATGCAGTAAGAATGAAAATCTCTATGAGGTATTTGCTTTCCACAGGCAAGACAATTGTTAATTTTTTCTGTTATCGGTTAGAACAAGAAAAAAAAAGGATCCCCAACAGGGTATTTATCTTTTTGAAGACTTCAGGTCTGAAACTCAAAAACGAAAATTTCAGGAATCGGCTGACCGGCACTTGCGAACTGCTTCTGCTTCAGGCACCACATGGCAAGAAAGGCTGATGTAATGGTGTCTGCTGCATGTTTATACCCCTGACAACCTGATGTTATGCAGGAAGCGACAGCATCCGACACAGAAATACGAAGACTCTGGTATTGAGGCCGGCTGAGGGCTACCTGCAGGCAGATAACCCAAATGTGATGACTGCAACAGTGAAACATGAAGAACATGCATTTTTCCAGGGCCAGATGGGAGTCACCACAATGATCTTGAGGGAGTTCTTTTGAATCATCATCAGCACCCTGGATATTAGTGGAAAAGCATACAGGACCATTCTTGTCCAAGGAAAGGAAAAGGAATCTGTCTTCCAGTCCTTCTTGCAAGGAGGCCTGGAGCCAAAAGAATCTTGCCAGCTATTTGTTCAGATAAGAGGCAAAAAGGTCTACTTGAAGTCTGCATAGATGGATCAAATCTTGGAAGACATCCTGATACAGTTTCCATTTGTGTGGGTCTGCCCTTCCCATGCTCAGCTTGTATAACGCACAATTTTGCTCTGATGGAATGTAGGATGGCTGCAGAGTGAGAATGTGCTATGAAGATATATCTGAATTTAACATGGCAATTCTGCAGAGGGGTTACAATCTGATTCCCTGCTATTTGCAAAATCAGAGAACATGATGTACATGTTTGATGTACATGACTTTGGCATTGTCTGTAACAACTTTAAGAGGTCTCAAGGACCAAATATGATTTAGGATACTGCAAAAAAACAAAAACCAAGAATGCATAACTGAGCAAACCAAATACCAAAACAAAAAATAAGCCGAAAACTGTGTGAAACGTATGGAGACACTTAGATAGTGGAAAAAAGAAACATTTTAATGAAACATTTTAGCGCTTTCATCTCTAGTTGAGACTTCATCAGAAATAAAAACTGAACTACTAATTTAATTACACTTAAATACTAAAAATGTCATGACATCACAATCAATTAGTTTAAAGAAATACAACCATAAAAATTTCATATGATATTATAAACTTGAATAAAAGTTTTATATTGTACCTAGTATAATGGTACACCACCACTAAGTATATATAAAAATATAATTGTATTCTGTATGTTATAAATTATATTAAATTAAACCTTTGTAAAGTACCTCAATTAATATATAAAATGTGTAAAATGTATGCCTATAAACTTGTTTTTTCCAGTGATATGATGTCTCAAATTCACTCTGTGTAAACAATCACATGAAGTCATATTCTTTTGGCTCTTTCCAACAACATAGGTGCCAACGATACATAGTCATTCAGACCTGGTGTAAACATAGCTGCCAGTCTAAATTGCCACTGGCTCTCTTTCTTTTTTAAGGTACTCTTCCAGTCACCCCCTCTGGGGTTAATCTGTACTATTTCCAGAATACCGAACACAAACTTTTCAAAATTCCCACAAACAGCAGAATGTTTATACAAAGCATTCGTAGTCTTATGATTTTTTATGTCATTTAAGTGTTCGTATATTCTGTTTAACATACATTCAGTTTTACCTACATAAAAATGTCCACTTGTGGTACACCAAGCCAAATAAACCGCTCCTCTTGTGTTACAATTACCCTTTTTAAAAATTATTTTACTCTTGATGTTGTTGTTTAAAACTATACTAGGTTCCTTAATTATGTACGAACAATAAGCACACATGCCACATTGCTTAGTTCCTTGTAAGGCCTTACTGGTGTTATTGATTTTATATTCCAATAACTGTTTAACATTGTATCCTACTTTATTAATAAACCTAGGCTTGTTGCCTACTTTCTCTAAAACTTCTTTCTTAGTCCTGAAAATATTCCAATTTCTTTCTAATGCTTCCTGGACCATTCTAGTATTCATGTTGTATTGTAGAATACAAGCCTTAGTAAAGTTTTCTAATTCCAGGCTATTTTAACTTATCTGACCTTCTTCTTCCAAACAAGCTCCTAATAAAGGTTTATATTTGATCCCCCATTTATTATAAACTTCTTGAAGAATGTTGTCTAAAACCTTCTGTGGATAACCCCTCTCCAAAAACATGTTAGAAATAGTATTGAATTCTCTAACCAAGTCTTCTTTATGGGAAGTCATCCGTGCAACTCTTATAGCTTGTCCCTTGACTATACTGATTTTTTGTCCCAACGGGTACTCACTTTCAAAATGTAAATAGGCATTGCAAAAAGTCTTTTTTCTATAAATTGAAGATTTAAATTCATCATTTTTTTTCGAAATTTTTGTATCCAAAGAAATGATAGAATTTTTGTTATACTGATACATAAATTCCAAAAAAATGGGTAGTAGAATTTAAACATTCTATAAATTTAGGGATATCTCCCTCCATACCTGTCCATAAGATAAAAATATCATCTAAATAATGTAAATATAGTTTTATATTGTTCCAATAGGAACCCCCAATGACGTATTTATCCTCCCAACCCAACAACACAAGGTTGGCATAAACAGGTGAACATGCAGCTCCCATGGGGACCCCTTTTATTTGTTGATAATATTCACCTTCAAACCAAAGAAAATTATTATCTAATACTATACCCATAAATTCACAGATAAGTTTGACCATGTCGTTCTCTAATCTTAAATATTGAAAAAGTACCTCTTCAAAAAAGGTCAAGCCTTCTATTTTGGGAATACTAGTAAAGAGGTCCTTTATATCCACCGTAAGAAAGACTATATCTCTGGTGAAAAACTCTTGTTTAATATTATTCAAAAATTCCCATGAATCTTTCAGTAAATGTGAGACATTATGAATAATGTGTTGTACACATGTATCTATAAATACTGTTAAAGGGTGAATTTTTGATCCCTTAGCAGCTACAATAGGCCTGAATGGTGGTTTACTGATATTTTTATGTATCTCAGGAATACTGAAAAAAACAGGAACTACTGGGTCCTTTCTATACAAAAATTCATAAATGTCCTTATCGATTCTACCATCCAATAGATATTCGTCCAAACAAGAATCAATTCTATAATATGCTATGTTTATCTGATTTTTGGAAATTCCCATATATGTACTATTGTCAAATAATAAATTTAACATTTCATCTGAATAATCGATACTCCGAAATAACACCACACCACCCCTCTTGTCTGGGATCATAACTCGTATATTTTTATCTCTTCTTAAATCATTTAGTAAGTCATATTCTCCCCTAGTTAAGTTCCAATGACTGTTGCTTTTATGATGTTTAAAAATTTTATAAATATCCTCCATAACCAACCTCTCATATGTCTCTACCAAGGGATGTAGAATGGGATTGTATGTACTTTTTTCCTTTGGTAATACATAACACTGAGAATTATTGTCCTTTAATTTTTCTTGATGTTCTAAACTAATTTCTAAATTGAGTTTTCTGGTGTATAACTTCAAGGCTACTATATTATCGACAATGTCCCCAGAAGTAGAAGGAATAAATTTTACACCCTTAGTAAACAACTTAAAATAATCATCCATAATTAACCTGTCTGAATAATTATATATTGTGAAACCTTCCTTCTGATGTATAATGTTATCCTTGTTGTCAAAGGAAATGTTAGAACTAGTACCATTTAATGAAAATTTTTCTTGTGTGGGTAATATCGCCTGCTGTACTCCCCATTCTCCGTGTAATACTGTGCCAGTCTTTGTGAGCGTCTGACCCCTGGAAAATCCTCCCCCATCTGATGATGTATATTATCAGAATTTTCTTCCATGTCGTCCCATCTCACATTGTTTCTTACTACATCACTATACCTAGGTGACAAATAACCTGTATCATGTCCATCAGACAAATGTGATGATGGTCCCAAAGATTTTCCTTGCCTAACCTGTGAATATCTAGCAGTCTTATCTGCTTTATAAATATACACGTGCTTATTTGAATAGCTTTTCTGATCCCTTTCCAATTTACGTTTTTTCTTTTGAAATATATTATAACATCTTTTATCAACCTTGTCTAACATCCTAAAATATAAAGCACTGTAATGAGAAAACATCAAGTCATTTCTAACTTTCTTTTAGGGATATCTGTGTTCCCCACCATGTGATTTATCTTCTGAGAAACCCCAGCACTGGGAAATTGTAGATCAGAGTGTAACGTGTGTGTGCTATATCTTTAAGAAGCATGAGAGGCTGTGCGTGCACATATAAATTCCAGACACGTGCAATCCCCATTGCCATTTTGTAGAAGCAGCCAGAGAGTGAGCATGTATGACCGGAGTTGTTAGTTTGTATGCAAGTTATGCAAGTCATAGTCAGCAAGCCTCTATAGTGATGTGTTTGTATAGAATAAAGCTGCTTAAACAGAACCCACGAAGACTCGTTTATTCGTGTACCAACACAACAGCGACATTGTGTCAGAACTGGGATGAAAGAGGGAAGAACACTTGGAGCCATGAGATGTAAAGGTGACAGTGAAAAGTAAAACAGAGAGAAAAGAGTACAAACATAACCAGAAATAATCAAAGGTAATGAGAAGAAATATGAA
Source organism: Protopterus annectens (assembly GCF_019279795.1). Lineage (NCBI taxonomy): Eukaryota > Metazoa > Chordata > Ceratodontiformes > Protopteridae > Protopterus > Protopterus annectens. The sequence goes on along the minus strand of NC_056749.1, from coordinate 666,731,583 downwards.
TTGTTTACTTGATGCGAGAGAAGGCAGAAAGGGGCGTTACAGGGGCACAAATTGCATTATCTGGAAAGCGGAAAGTACAAAAAAAGGTTTGTTAACTAAAAATGTTTAAGATAAAAGTATTTGACAAAACAATTGACAGTAAAGCAAAAATGAGTATGTTCAAGGCAGAATGAGTGTGTTTAAGGCAGAATTGGGCTTGTTTAGAGTAAAACGAGCATAAAAAAATATGCTGGCCATAAAAAGGCGTACATGAGCAAAACAAATATAGTAAGAAAAGAGAATAGAATGCCACATTAAGCAAAAATAAAGCAAGGCGACTGCTTGTGTTTGGGCAAGGTGCTATGTTTGGGCATAACTACGACTTTGTATTGTATCAAGGGCATAACTAAAGATATTCTAAGTATCTCAGAGTGTATAAAAGTGCTTACAGCGTGTGCTTATTACTGTGCATGTATTCAAAGAGTTCACTGTCTGCAAAGTGCAACTATTTTGTGCAATCCAGTCAAAACATAGCTATTTCAAAAAGTTCTTGTGCTGGGTGTGTCTATTCCCAAAGTGCTGCCATTGCACAGTGCTTCTTGTACTGTAAAGAGTTGCCTAGCAAGGTACATCCATTCTGGGGACATTTCAGTATGCTGTATGCAGTTATTTGCAAAGTGCAAACATTTTGAAAGCTATTGAATTTTGGGCAACAGATGTTTGATTTATTCGCATTGTGCAGTTGCTTGATATGTTTCTTGGATTGATAAAAGGTGTTTCTTAAAAAATATTACAAGAGTATTACAATGCGTGTGAATTACTCAGTTGCATTGTAAACTTCTTGAATATTTCTTAAAGTGATGCCTTTAACAAGTGATGGCGCACTAGTTTAACATTTTGCCTTTACCAATTACCTTAGCCTTTCTGCCTTTACCAATTCTGAAAGTACAATGAGCAATAATAAATTACTTTAGCATTTCAGCCTTTACCAATCAAAGATTCCATAAAATATCGAAAATCCTGAGAAATTATTCTGCAAAGCTCCGTACAGCATTGAAAAGTTCAAAAAAGGTATTTTGCAAAGTTCCGTAAAGCACTGAAAGTCCAAAAAAGTTAGTTTGTAAAACATAGTAAAGCACAGAGAAATCCGAAAAGTTATTTTGCAAAATGCAATAAAGCATCGAGAAGCCCGTGAAGTTTATTTCACAAAGTCCATTTATTCAAAAGTACTACAAGTTTGTTCATTCGCACAATTCTGATAAGCTCAACGATAGAATGTATATGTTCAGAGCAGAAAAGCATTGAGCAAGTACTGTTTATGCCAGTTACTTATGCGTGTGTGTGTGTGTGTGTGTGTGTGTGTGTGTGTGTGTATTAGTGCTTATCTGCAAGGTCCTTCGCTGGTATGTGTTAATATGGCAGATAGATTTTGAAAACCCCAACCACTTGTGTTTGATCAAAATATTGCAGATAACTGGAGAATATGTGAACAAGAGTACGATATTTTCATACAAGCAGCTTCTGCAGATAGAGATGCACGTGTCAGAGCATTCATTTTGCTAAATTTAGCAGGATCTGGGGCCACAGAAAGACAGCATTAATTTGCATATGCACCAGCAGTGTATGAAGGTGAAAGTGCAGACTGCCATATTCTTGTGCAAGCTGAGTCAAGGGAAGACCCCAAGTGTTTGAAGCGCAAGTTCAGAGAAATGTGCAATCCCCAGACGAATGTTATGTTACAAAGGCATTTGTTTTACAAAGGAGATCAGAAACCAGGGGAAAAATCTGCAGCTTATATAGCGGACTTAAGAAACAGAGCTAAAACGTGTCAGTCTGGTGATTTAAAAGATAAGCTGATAAAGGACAAACTTCTGTATGTTATTAATAGTGGTGCAGTGAGAAGGATTTTACTTTGTGACAGTGATTTAACATTAAGCAAAGCAATAGAGATTTGTCAGATCCACGAGGTGACAGAAAGACATACAAGTATGCTTGCAAGTGACAAAAGCATGGTTTCAGTGAGCTCCAGACTAAACATCGATAGTACGCAACACGTGGCAGCCAAGAACAGGCTTGTGGCAGTCACAGGGTTTCCAAAGAAAGTACAAACCTTTCCAGAAAGTTCCAGAAAAAGCACAGGCTCCACCGCCAGCAAAGTGCAACACATACTTGAGTTAGCAAAACCCAAATCTAGCTTTATTGTTAACTGTAGCAATTGTGGTGCAAATCATGAGACTGAAAAAGAAAAGTACTTAGCATATGGTCACCAACGTCACAAATGTACAGTAAAAAAAAAAAAATTTGGAATGATTTCCAAAAGTTATATAAACCAAGTAAGCCTCACACAGTTGTAAAAAAAGGTCATACATAAAAGCAAGTTGATCAAGTAGAGCCTTAACAGTCAGATTTCTATGTAGATGGTGTATCGGTGCTTGGAGAAAGAGTTGATGCAGTAAACTTATTAACAAGGAGTGAAGTATTTTGTACAGTCCGGTTTAATGGAAAATCCACAGAGCTGAAGGTAGACACTGGGTCAAAATGTAATGTTATATCAGCAGACACATTTGCAAAAGTGCGAATTAGCGAACAACTCAATGTCACCAGCAGGGCGAGACTTGTTGCTTATGGAGGTGAAGAAATTCAAAATGAAGGTTCAGGAATACGTTCATGTTACTTGGCAGAGAACTGCTACAACTTGTTATTCTACGTAGTCTGAAGACCAGCGGAGTCTTTACTGGGTCTCAAAGATAGTTTGAAAATGAATCTGCTTTCTTTTGCCAAAGAAGTTCATAGTGTGAGTACAGTTCCGAGTTCCAATTTTTCCAAAGCCATTTTCTCAGAATATGCTGATGTTTTTGATGACAATTTGGGCAAACTTCCAGCTGTGTATTCCTTGAAGTTAGACCCAGGTCACGCCAGTAGTCAGACCAGCAAGAAGAGTTCTGATAGTAATGCGAAATAAAGTTAAAGCTCAGTTGGATAAGACTGTGCAGCAAGGTATGACTTGTCCAGTCACAGAACCAACAGAATGGGTGTTGTCCATGGTAGCCACTCACAAAAAAAGCTCAGATGAAATCAGAATATGCACTAACCCTAGAGATCTGAACAAAGCATTAAAAAGACTATATCATCCAATGCGCACATCTGAAGAAGTAGCAGCTCCAGTACCGAATGCCACTGTATTTTCTGTTTTGGATGTAGAGAGTTAATTTTGGCAAGTGATTCTTGATCGCAAATCCTCATGTCTAACTACTTTTGGTACTCCGTTTGGCAAATACAGATGGCTAAGAATGCCATTTGGAATAAATTCTGCAAGTGACGTCTTTCAGCGTGCAATAAAACAATTTTTTGCAGGTTATCCTTGTGCCACAATAGTAGGCGATCTATTAGTTGGAGGCAATGGTGAAGCCGAGCATGACAGAAACCTCACGAAAGTTCTATATAGAGCATGTGAAGTAAACTTAAAGCTCAATCCTCTGAAGTGCAAATTCAGACTTCCAGAAGTTACATACATAGGTCATTTGTTTACCAGTACAGGCTTGAGACCTGACCAGACCAAGCAAACAGCTATTCTATAAATGTCAGCACCAGACACTGTATAAGGTTTACAGCATTTTCTGGTCATGGTCAACTATTTAAGCAAATTTATACCAGACTTCAGTGAGTTGAAAGTGCCTTTGAGAGAGCTAGCATGCAAAAATGTTGCATGGTCATGGTTGGAACAGCATCACAAAGCATTTGAAGACCTTAAGCAGAAAATTGCCACCCCACCTACGTTAAGATACTATGATGTGAATAAACCAGTTGTTCTTTCCTGTGATGCTTCAAATTTTGGACTTGGCGCAGTTATTCAATAGGGCAGACAAGTAGCCTATGCATACAGGACATTAACTCAAACTGAGATGCATTATGCTCAAATTGAGAAAGAGCTTTTGGCGATAGTATTTGCATGTTCCAAGACTGCATTTGCATGTTCCAAGTTTCATGATTATATTGATTGTCGAGCTATCCAGATTGAAGCAGATCATCAACCTTTAGCTACTATTCTAAAGAAGCTTATGCATCCTGCTCCAGTGAGATTACAAAGAATTAAGCTCAAATTGCAAAAGTACAATTTCAAAATGGTCTACACTAAAGCTGAATTGTTCCAGCTGGCTGATACCTTATCCAGACTGCCTAGAAGTAAGATAGAGCAGCTTGATGCTGAGACTTTTGACTTTGATGTAACGTCAGTGAATAATTTTTCAACCATTAGACTTGATGAGTTGAGCGATCGCACTACGACTGATCCAATTTTACAAAAGCTTAATCACTACATCAATGTCGGATGGCCGTCAAAGCAATCTAGTGTATCAACTGAGATGCAAACATATTTTCTTTACAGAGATGAAATGTTGATGGAAGATGGCATTATTTTCAAAGGTCTTAAAATTGTTGTTCCTGCTTCCATACAGCATAAATATATTCAGATTTTGCATTGTGGTGACCCGGGTTTATCATCCACTAAGAGAAGAGCAAGAAATTGAGTATTTTGGCCTTCATTATCAAAAGACATTCAAAGAGTTCTTTCTTCTTGTTCAGTAAATAATAGTACCAGAGCACATTTGCAAAGACAATCGCTTCAGCTAAGTCCGATTCCTGAACTACCTTGGTCTACAGTAGCAATTGATATCTTTGAGTGGAACAATCAACACTACTCGGTTTTGGTAGACTCTTATTCAAATTAGTTTGAGACTGATCTGCTGCCAAACTTAACCTCAACAGCTGTTATTACCAAGTAGGAACGTCATTTTTCAGTTCATGGTAGTCCATACAAACTTTTTTCTGACAATGGTACTCAATTCACTAGCCAGTTGTTTCAGAAATTTGCAGAAGAATGGGACTTTGTACATGTCACTAGTAGTCCTGAATATCCTCAATCCAATGGTCTAGTTGAATGAGCAGTACAGAGTGCAAAGCAATTACTTGAAAAGTCAGTGTGTGACAATACCAATGTATTCTTTAATTTGCTTAATCTCAGAAACATACCGCGTGATGATATTCTTGGCTCACCTGCGCAAAGACTACTTCCAGACAAAACTACTCTACCTATTTCATCAAGTTTGTTGCAGCCTAAACCCAAGAACAATAAAACTATCAAGGCTCAATTTTTTTTAAGAAGTGTAATATCCAGAAATCGAGTTACGACAGATCGAGCAGATTACTTTGTTCATTGAGGGAAGCCTATTTGGTAACCTCTGAGGGTGTGGAGTATAGGAGGAATGACAGACATCATCTTCCTGTACCAGAATCATCATCACTGCAGTCACAACACTGTATCTCTGATGCAAACTCTAAATCAAAGAATGAATCAGGCATTGTTTCTAGAGCAGAATGTGTTCAAAAGTCTGATTCTATTCCAGAAAGTGATATGAACACTCCACAGGTCAACCATTTTGCTGAGACTGTCCCAGTTGCTAAATTTGATTCCCAGTTTTATGTCACACGATATGGACGAGTTTCTAAACCTAGTGTGAAATACACAGCAATGTGGACATGACTGTATAGGTTTACTATTGAAATGTCAATGTTGGAATGTATGCCTATGAATTATTCTAACTACAGTTCTTCGAATAGTTCATATGTGTACATGCTAAATGTTCGAAGGTTATATTTGCGAATGTACTATGCATTCACAAATATAAATGCTCGAAGGGATGTACACAGCTTGCGGTATAGTGCGGTTAGGGAAATGCATCCCTTTTCTCACTGTAGTGCGATCTCGGAGTTGGAATATATAGTCTTGGGGTGTGGGGGGCACAGCCCCCCTGCAAACATGGGATGTTAGTTGTAGGAGTTCAGGATTTACGGCAAGGGTGGGATTGTAGTTAATTGCCATAAAATGTCAAATTTGACGTTTCGGCAATTAGTGCAGATTTACAACTAAATGAACAGTCATAAATCTGCAGTTTCTACAATTACTGTTGACGTAGTAAGAAATTTATTTTACATGTTGACATTTCAATAGTAAACAATTGTGCGTGTGTGTGTATATCTATATATATATATATATATATATATATATATATATATATATATATATGCGTGTGTGTGTGTACTTAGTATTGTATAATGCATGTCTATAGATTACCTGTGAATCTCATGACAAATTGCATGATTTATTTCTCAAAGAGGGAGGATGTGGATCAGAGTGTAACATCTGTGTACTATGTCTTTAAGAAGCATGCGAGACTGTGTGTGCAAGTATAAATTACAGATGTGTGCAATCCCTACTGCCATCTTGTAGAAGCAGCCAGATAGTGAGCATGTATGATCGCAGTTGTTAGTTTGTATATAAGTTGCTTAAGTCATAGTCAGTAAGCCTCTATAGTGATGTGTTTGTATAGAATAAAGCTGCTTAAACAGAATCCACAACGACTTGTTTATTCGTGTACCAACACGAAAGCAACAGATATGAAAAGACAAGGGGTACTGGTGTTGGGACCAAAGAAACTTTAGATACCACTGTATCTTTTTCATGTGGAATCTTTTGGAATAATACATCTTTAAAGAGGCATTTATGCTATAGATCTAACAATAAGAGGAAAATTTTGTCTGATAGGCTTGTGACATATGCATGCAGGAATTGCAGTGCATGTAATCAAATTTACATGGGGAATCAATTTAAACATCCATTATTAGGACTGCAGATTGCCTTGAACTTTTACGCTGATTGCAGCACCAGAAACCTGGTGTATTTTAGTTTTTCTATGGTATGTTATGCTTTTTACATTAGAAAAACCAACAGTATGTTAAAGGACAGGATTTTAGAACATTGTAGAGATATTCGCAATAAAAAAAGATACTAATGCACTTGCACAACACATTTTGGAAGAGGGTACTAATCATACCTTTAAATTCCTACTACTGGAAGTATTGGAAGAAGGAATGAGAGGTGGGGATTTTAAAAATAATACAGAAGCAGCAGTGCAAAAATGGATACTGGTGTTTCAGGCTGATAAATTTCCAGGTTTAAAACCCTTCTTGAAAGCTTAATCATCGACACATTGAATTTATTTCTGTTCTTCCTAACAGTGTTTTTTAATACGGTTTTATGCATTACTTTTTATGGACTGTGTTTCTTTAATGTGATTACTTTGTATTAAGTGATTGAATGATGTTATTGGTTGATTATGTTTTAAAATACATGGATTTCTACTGTTTTAGTAGTCCGATGAAGTGGTTAGTTAGACTGTGAAAGCACTAATGTTCTATTTCAATAAATTACATTTTATTTCTGCTGTGAGTAACCGAGGCTTTTTTCCCTATTTTCTCTGTTTCTGCATACAGGCCCAGTAGTGCCTTTTTTGGGGGCATCCCAACTTAGCAAATGCAGTTAACCCTAAATTTGACCACATTAAAGTGACTCTACCCAACAACAGAATTCTCAATAACAATTTGCCCAGTCTTGAAGAGGTCTTGCAATGGGAACATGTCCATGTATGTGTAGTTACGGTGACTTCTTTTAAATATAAAGTACTCCTTCCATACCTGGATTTTCTGCCTACCATGCCACATCTTACCTAGAATGATATCTGGCAACTCCTAGATTAAGCTCTTGAACTTCACTATAGTATGAGCAGTCTAAGTTTTCAATTTGCAGCAGTTCAGTACCCACTGTACAGATCTGGATCCAGCACAAGGTGACCTACGGCAGCTGCCTAGGGCCTGGTTCTGACAGAGGCACCCAGCCTGGCTTTAAAAAAAAAAAATGAAAAAAGCTCCATTACTTAAAAAGAAAAGAAAAAAAAAAAAATAATTAAACCCAGAAGCACAGGGTCTATATTAGATGAAAGAAAGTTCATCTTAGTGAACGCTCACATGAGCAAATATCCAGATACCCGAAACTGCAACTGCGGAGGCCTGCACCCTCCACACCCCCTAAATATATATTCCAACTCAGAGATCTCACTACAGTGAGGAAAGGGCAAATATTCCCATCTTCAGTGTACCGTGATCTCGCAATTGCGGTTTCGAGTTCCGCAATATTCGCTCACGTAAGCGTTCGCTAAGATGAACTTTCGTTCATCTAATATAGACCCGAAGCGAGCACCATCACCTCAGTGTCAGGACATAAGTCTACATTTTTCACAGGAGGAAGACAATGGCACACAAGACTTGATATTGCTGCAGGAGCAGCACCTCTCAGGAAACAGATTTTCAGCACAGATTTGTTTTTATCAGCCAGGACCTTACCAACCATCAAATTAAAGTCAGTACACAGGAGATATGTCAGTCACAGCACTTGTTTGAAGAAAGAGGTGTGTGTGTGTGTGTGTGTGTGTGTGTGTGTGTGGTGTGTGTGTGTGGTGTGTGTGTGCGTGTGCGTGTGTACACGCATGTGCAAAATGCCCTAGTTAGAGGGTATTGTCTAGTTAAGTGGCTTGCTCATAGTCAAGTCCTGAACCTTAACTATGAAAGGCAAGAGCCTTAATCCTCCACAGCAAATGTCAGGCCTCCTCTAAAGTCAGTGTATTTTGTAGTATGGGCTATAGTAGTTTGTGCAGCCCTTACAAAACATGAGTAATGCTATAAGCTATAAAAGAGCTGCTTCCTGTAGTACACGGTTTGATTCATTCAGCCTTCATTTGTCTTCTATTTGATTTTGCCATGTGCCAGTCTGCTAGCAAATGCATTACATATTTGTCTTTTGAATTCCTGCACCCTTCACATAGCCACTAATTAGTACCTCACTATATGCTGTTTGAGTACAAATCCCAGCATGTCTCTTGAAGTTTAATGGGTTGCCCAATGCATTGTCACTAAATGTGGGTTTCAAGCGATGCTTACTTTTTCTGTTGGCTCAGCTGCTTATCGCATCTGGTATTTAATAGAAAACAAAGTTTCTTTTCTTATTCGATAAAGTTCTGCTCCTCTTGGTCTCTTAAATTTAAGGTTCTTATATTGATCTCTCAGTATGCTTTAACAGCCTTGATAGTAGGAAAGATTTGCAATGTTGTGTTATCCTTATATCATATGGGTTGTTGCCTTTTCTGTTCGTCCAGCTGCTTATCGCATCTGGTATTTAATTTAATAGAAAGCAATGTTTTATTTCTTTTTTAGTGAAGTCGTGCTCCTCTCTGACTCTTTTAAATTTAGGTTTCTTAATATTGATCTCTCTGTATAGTTTAATGGCTTTTATATTAGGAAGGATTTGGAGTCTGCATGTCCTCCTTGTGTTCATGTGGGTTTCCTCTGGGTGCTCCGGTTTCCCACATTCCCAAGACATGCTGCAGGTGGACTGGACATTCTAAATCAGCCCTAGGCGTGAGTGTGTGCCTTCTCAGGAAGGTTGAGTGCCAGGCTGGAAACTAAACACCATAAAACTCTACTGATACTTGTTCTGCTGACCAATGATCTGCTGTGGTGACCCCTAACTGCAGCAGCCAAAAGGAAAAGAAGAAGAAAAAGAGAGTTTCAAGGGAAGCGACATTTACTATTTTTCATGCTAAGTCTTTTTTTTTCAACGTGAGGATATTTTTTGCTTAGACAATTGCTAGCTCTATTTACTATAACATTTAAAATAAAAGTTTTAAATGAAATCCAAAACTCTGTGATAACTTTAAAAGTAAAGGACAAAACACTATGTACACCAACAGGTTTGATCATTATTTATAGTAACTGGGGACAGACAGCCAAGGAATGGGATATTGGTATGAGTGGCAGGGGCCCAAATTAATTACCTAGCATTGGTCCCCATTTATCCACAATTGGCTCTGTTTACTTTGGAGGTGCACACTGCAGTAATACTGCATTATTAGCCACTCAGGTAGGTCAGACCTATTCTAACTGATGTCAGATGGGATAGCAATTCTTGATGACAGAGAAGACAGGGCAGTCAAAATCAGATGTAGATGACCTACAAACACACAAGTCCCTTCCCCCTAATAAAAACAGTATGTTGTATAAAGTAATATATGATTTGTGGGCTGTACTGTGGTGGTGGTGCTGCGGTAGCATTGTCGCCTCACAGTAAGACGTTGTCCTGTTCGATTCTCAGCTAAAGCATCCTCTGTGTGGAGACATGCATGAATGGCTGAAGGTTGTGCATCAGGGCCGGCAACTCGGCATGTAAAAATCTACTGCCAATCATTAGCGGACCGGAGTTCTGCTGTGGCGACCCCAACCGGGAAAAAGCCGAAAGACACAACAACAACATGTATGATTTGTGGGCTGTTGAACAAAAGCTGCTGCAGTATTTATATTGCCTTTAATTCCTCTGACTTACTCACTGTACTAAGAAAGTTACTGTTTGTCGTTTTTGCATTTAGTTACTTGTAACACATTGCACTCAAGTTACCTGGCTCAGAGGTGATTACTGTTTGTCGTTTTTGCATTTAGTTACTTGTAACACATTGCACTCAAGTTACCTGGCTCAGAGGTGACATGTGCCTGACATACAAGGCCATGTCCAACCCGGAATTAATGGACATGCTCCACCTCAAAAAATCTAAATCCACCAAAACCACTAGAGCAAGCGACTTAAACCTTAGCACGGATATAAATAGGACGTGCTGGAGGGATAGATTTATCACTCAGAGACTCCCTATGCTGTGGAATAAAATCCCGATCCATGTGAGGCAGAGCACCTCGCTGGCTCTGTTCAAGAGAAATCTTGACCTGTGGATGGGAGATCGTAGGTTTATCCCGGGAATCATCTCTGTGTCACTGCTGGACAGAGGCACAACAAACTAATGGGCACAGTATTTTTTCATATAAGGGGTGGCGTAAGCCACAAAAATTTGGGCTAGGCTTATAAATGCCTTAGGGCAGATAGCCTAGTATAAACATATGAACCTATTAATTAATTCATTCATTCATTAATAGGCCTGCATTGTGTAATTCAGTCTACATATGTTTAACTTTAGTAATTTAAAGAGGTTGCATTTTAATAATATATTTTTGCGGTACAGTCTTCACAGCCTCCAGCAACTGCAAAGATGTTGACATTTGACAGGTCATATAGTCTGCATTATTTGGAGTGACAATCAGAACTGTTTGACCTGCAGTATCCATTAAGAAGTCCTTGTTGCATATTACTGGGACACATTCTTATCTACAAGAAGGAATTCCACAAGATTTCAGAATTTAGTTAAATCTGTGGCACTGACAGCTAACTCAGAGTACTAAAGCTCCAACTTGTTAATGAGCTGCTTCCTGTGGCATCGATGCAGTTTTATAATCTTTCCACCTTTGTTTACCCACCATATGACAAGCAGCAAGTCACTTAACCAGACAGTGCTTTGGAACAACTGGAAATTTGGCTAGCCTCCTTAATGGTCTCTAGGATAGCATGCCTAGTAACTATGAACCTGCTGTCATTGTTTGCCTATCATTCCCTTTTACACACCTGATCTAATTCAGAAAATGTTTTGGCAATGTCACCAACACACCAATTTTTTAAAATGTAAATTAGGCAATTTATTCATGAGGGGCAGCATTCACTGCATTTGAAATGCAATTATTAATAGATTTCTTTAATGTGGAATTATAATTATTCAGAAACCTTTTAAAGAGATTGCACACATTGACTTAGCATATGTTATCAGGTGATTAATGTTTATTGTGCTCTCATAAATACTTTTTTCTTAAACAGTGCTGCACGTGACTGGATTTTGTGGTCCGATGCTGATGATTATTATACCATTTCATGTAGCTCATCCAAAGTTACCAATAAAAGTATATTAAATGTGTTCTTCGAAACAACAAATGGTCTAGAGAGTCAAAGTGTCTATAACTGCTGGTGGGTGTGGGGTGCTCTCTCTGGATGAAAACATCTTATGCTATCACCTGGTTATTTTTAAACTATCTTTAATCTAGCTTCGTAGCACTTGTGTACATGTGTGTGAAATAATTTTCAATACTGGCCACTGTGTGCTTGTGTAAAAACCAATCTGAAATATTGGGCTTTGGTCTTTCTTACTAATGTTTTTGACACAGACATCTGAGAAAGATACAGTCAACAATGCAGCTATAACTGTTGTGTTTTGTGGTTGTCTTGGATAAAAATGACTGACCCTGATGAGCTGATAAAGCTAAAATTCATTAGTGTGTCTTTGCAGCACTAGTTTGTATTGGCGCAAAACAATTTGGAATACCTTATTGTGGTTATTTTTTATCATACTCAGACATGCAATGTGTACAATAAAAGTGGCCATAACTGTTGAGTACAGCTACTAGTGAATTATAATGACAGCAGTTTGAGTGGCCCTTTCCAGCTGAAATGCTCTGAAACAGTTACATTTGTCATTACTGGTTCATGCATTTGTTTCACTGCTTACTAGGGGGGGAGGCTCAAAACTACAAATTTAAAGGACTTCCAAGATGTCTGCACACTGATCAACAGCTTCCCTTGGAACTAGACAAACTTTCAACTTAAGCACTCAAAGCATTCACTTTTCATACCGGCAGTTGCTCAAAACTCATAGCAAGCACTAACAAACCTTAGCACTAGACCCCCCCCTATACTGTAGAGAAGGACAAGGCTCTCTATTCGACCTTAACCAGCCAATCAGTAAAACAGTTCACTGTACCTATCCAGGCATGTCCAAAAGGCAGTTTCAGGTGTACTCTCCAGTCCAACTGGTGAATCTGGGCATTTTGAGGCAATGTTACAATTGCCTCATGTACACAGACAACCCTCTCCTCCTCCAAACACTAATACATGCAAGAGATGCAATTATACAGCCAAACTGGAGGCTAAGGTCTCTCAACCCAAGACTGGACCAGGCAGTCAAGAGGAGAAGGGAATTACTTGCATCACACCACCAGTTTCACCATAGACCTATGAAACCAGCACTGGAAAAAAACACACATAAATACACAAAAATATACTTGGAGGCTCTAAATAAAAATCTGCAGAAGCAACAGAGAACTCCAAGGCAGACATTCAAGCAACCTCCACCCCACAACACAAACCATGAAACACATACTTCACAAAACCAGTGTGCCACGCAGTTACAGCCCTTAAGGCAAAATAACATACCCAATACACTGTAGGTGAAACTATAGTCAGGCACACTGGCGTCCCACTCACTAGGCTGAACAAGGAGAAGGTTACTGTTAGCTGCCTGTCGGGTGCCAGGATCCGCCACATAACACAAGTACTCAGGTCACTCCAGAACTACAAATATGACTCTGTCATTGTCCATGTTGGACCGGAGCCGTACCTCCCTGGACTACATGGAAAAGAGACATGGAGGAGCTCGCTGATCATGTAGCCCAGGCTGGTATGACCCTGACTCCGAGTAGCATCCTGCCCTCACCAAGAATGATACCACGGTATAGAGAAAAAATTGTCAATTTCAACAATTGGCTAAGCGTCTGGTGTCATTCACAGGGGATCCAGTGTCTGTCAGCCTGGGATAACATGCTTGACAAACCACGCTGCTTTGCTAGAGACGGCTTGCACCTGTCACCTTAGGCTTTCGAATACTGGCTAAGGCTCTTGCCACCCCCATAGTGCCTTTTTTAGGCAAGGCTCAAAAGACAAAGCCAGCACGGTAAATAGCACAAGTAACAAAAAACTGAGGGCAATGCTACTCAATGCCAGAAGTTTAAACCTCAAAATGCACTCACTCGAGGCACTCCACAGTATGGAGAAAATCGATATATGTGTAGTAACATAAATCTGGTTTAAGGCTCCAAAGAGCACCCCAGCACTACCAGGCTACAACTCATACCATACATTTCGGCCACAAAACCCAGACCAAAATACAAAAGGCGGGGGAGTATCCATATTCATCAAGGATACCCACACCTCCAGGTTAGTGGCACAGCATGATGCTTCAGAGATCATCCACGTGCAACTAACAATGGGCAAAACTGCTATTCAAATTATAGCTTGCTACAGATCACCCATCATGTCCCAGGACCCCCACTCCGCATTCCTGGAAACACTGGGAAACATAAAGGTCTTACCAAACACCCTGATATTGGGTGATTTCAATTACTCAAACATTAACTGGGAGAACTACTCAAGTACAAACTCCCTTGCCCAACATTTCCTAGACTCCTAGATTACCTCCCTGGACTACATGAAAAGAGACATGGAACAGCTCTCAGATCATGTGGCCCAGGCAGGTCTGACCCTAGCCCTGAGTAGCATCCTGCCTTCGCCCAGAATGATGCCACAATATAAGGACAAAATGACTGACTTCAACAATTGGCTAAGCTTCTAGTGTCATTCAAAGGGGATCTAGTATCTGTCTGCCTGGGATGACATGATTGACAGACCACGATGCTTTGCCAGAGATGGTCTGCACCTGTCGCCTCTGGGTTTCAGGTTACTGGCTAAGGCTCTTGCCACCCCTATAGTGCCTTTTTTAGGCAAAGGTCAAAGGACAAAACCACCACTGTAACAGGTACAAGCATGCAAAATCTGAAGGTAATGCTACTCAATGCTAGAAGTCTAAACCTCAAAATGCACTCTCTCAAGGCACTCCTAAAAATGGAGAATATCAACATCTGCAGTAACTGAGACCTGGTTCAAGGCTCCAGAGAGCACCCCTGCAATACCAGGCTACAACTCTTTCCACACTTTTCGGCTACCAAACCAGGATCAAAACACTAAAGGTGGAGGAGTGTCCATATTCACCAAGGATATTCACACCACCAGGTTAATTGCCCAAAACAATGCGTCTGAAATTCTCCAGGTGCAACTAACACTAGGTAAGACTGCAATCCAAATTGTAGTTTGCTACAGATTCCCCCACCATGCCCCACGATTCTCACTACACCTTTCTAAACATATTGGAAAATATTAATATACAACCAAACACCCTAATACTGGGTGATTTCAACTACCCTGCCATTAACTGGGAAAACTACTCATGCACCAACACCTTTGCCCAGCGGTTCTTGGAATTCATAAATTCCAATGCCCTGAATCAACTAATCCATAGTCCCACCAGGGGCTCCAATATCCTAGACCTGGTCATTACCAACATGGGAAATCGATGCTCCACACCTATGGTCACCCCCTCACTGGTCAGGTCAGGCCATAAGCTAATCACTCTTAACATCCACATCCCAACCCCACCCCCCAGTAAGGAAACCTCCATAAAAAACTTCTCCAAGGCCAACTTCATGCTACTCAGGTCAGAAGTTACAAACTTCATGACACCCATGCAGACAGGAACTGAAAGTTCGACTGCTGAGTCCTACACTAAGGCACTGTACGAGCACATCCACTCATGCATAAATCGTGCCATCCCAAATAGAACCAAGATGCTCTCCTCCAAAACAAGGAATCCGATCTGGTGGTCCCCTGTCATAAACAAACTTTACAACAAAAGGAAAAAACTGTTGCAGAAAAGAGGAAAATCCCAGGATGCAAAAAAACTCCCTTACCAGCCTCAGTAAGAAGCTGAGATCCCTCATAAAATCCTCCAAAGCTAGTTACGAAAATATAATTGCCAAAGATTCCAAAGACAACCACAAGGCATTCTATAACTATGTCAAGAATCTAAATGGCAATGCTCAGATCTGCTCTGAGCTACAACAGAATGGCATTAAATATACTGATCCCAAGGATATTGCCAATATCCTGGCAGATCGATTCAGTGCCAACTTCACCCCCCTCTCACCTCCTAAATGGACCATCTCAATACTGGAAGATTGCCAAATTCTGGTAATAATGGCCACACAGGTAAAAAATGTACTCTCCAAAGCTAAGAATACAGCATCCATGGGAACAGATGACATCACGGGCTGTGTACTACATGAACTACAAAATGAACTGGCACCTCACCTAAATGTCATGTTTAATCATACCCCCAACCTCAGGCTTCGTGCCCACTGAGTGGCGCACAGCTACAGTTATCACACTCCACAAGGGGGGATCCACCTTGGATCCCGAGAACTACCGCCCCATCAGTCTGACGAGCCTGATCTGCAAGGCCATGGAACGTATTATCATGGAACTTATAAACAAAGACATTGGCAACCTTAAAACACTTGACCCCACCCAGTTGGGGTTCGTGAAGGGCTAATCTTGTCTCCTGAACCTTATTGACTTCTTTGAATCAGTCTCCAGAGCCATGGACGAGGGTAAGGCAGTCCACAGAGCATATCTGGACCTTGCCAAGGCCTTTGACACCATCCCCCACTCTGGAATCATAGATAAACTTACTAAGCTGGGCATTAATCCCTATATCACTCGATGGGTTGCCAACTGGCTTACTGATAGAACCCACACTGTAAAAGTAGATGACTCCAAATCCAGCTCCAGACAACTGACAAGTGGAATACCTCAGGGTTCAGTCCTGGGACCTCTCTTGTTTGGCATCTACTTCTCTGAAGTACAGGCCAACACTAAGGGACTCTGGCTAACAAGGTTTGCAGATGACTGCAAACTGGGAGCCATTACTGAATCCCCAAATGATGTGGATACTCTACAAAAGGGCCTTACAGAAACAGACGCTTGGTGCCAGAGCCATGGGCTCAAGCTCAATGCCAAGAAATGTATAGTTATCCCCTTTGGGGAAAAAACATGTACCCATGAATAATCACATAGGTGGCAGTACACTAAACACCGAAAGTGTGATAAGAGACTTAGGGACATAAGTGGACAGTGGTCTCACCTTCAATAACCACATCGCCACAACAGTCAGGAAATCCTTCTGTGTGGCACACCTCATCACTAAGGGCTTTTCATCAAGAAAAAAGGAGGTCATTGTCCCACTGTACTCATCCCTCATTAGACCCATTATAGAATACAACACCCCATTTGGTATGCACCTCTCAAGACATCTGCAAGAACTGGAAAGGCCGCAGAAATACCTCACTAAAAGAATCACAGGCCTAAAGCAGATGCCCAATGCTGACCGCCTTAAAAAACTCCAGCTATACTCTGCCGCATATTGTCTACTCCGAAGCGATCTCTGCTTAACATACAAGGCCATATCAAACTCAGAGCTCTTGGGCATGCCACACTTAAGGAAATCCCAATCCGTCAGAGCCACATGCTCCAGGGATCTAAATCTTGTCATCACAATAAACAAAAAGTACAGTTGTGTACCTACGATAAATGTAGATGTTCAAGTGTCTTCACTGTTGCAGTCATTACACTTGGGTTATCCTGCTGGCAGGTGACCCGCAGTCGGCCCGAGTTCCAAAGTCTTGGTCTGGCGTTGGTTGCTGTCGCCTCTTCCCTGACGTCAGTGCGCCAGGGGTATAAAAGTTGCAACCAATGCCATTTTCTTTAGTTTTTCTTGCCCCAGATGTCAGGTGCCCCCAGATATGAAGGCTGTAAAGATAAAAATATGCCAAACAACCATGCATATATTACTGTAAACATTTCCTTCTTCTAAAAGCAAATACACCACATAGGTTGTATAGAGATGAGAAGTACAGAGTAGTCCCAGCTAAGAGGGGGATGGTGGGTGGGTATCCAGGACTGCAACAGTGAAGACACTGGAACATCTACATTTATGGTAGGTACACAACTGTACTATGTTCATCGTGTTTCACTGTTGCAGTCATTACACTTGGGTAGAATCCCAAAGCTGAGGTAGGGTGGCTGGATCTAGATTGGATTTGGTGAGGCTAACAAGCCCTGCAGAACTGCAGTGGCAAAGTCTGCTCTGGATTTGGAGTAGAGAGGTAGGTGGTAGTGCTTGGTGAAAGTGTGCACTGAGCTCCAGGTTGCAGCTTCTAAAATGTCTTTGGTTGGTACTCCTCTGAGGAAAGCTGCTGAAGTGGCTGCTGCTCTGGTGGAATGAGGCCTAATGCCCTTGGGCACAGATTTGCCATGTTGTGCATAACAGAAGCGGATGCAGTGTCCTATCCATTTGGAGATTGTCTGCTGTGTAATAGGTTTTCCTTGTGATCCTGCAGCATATGCTACAAACAGTTTCTCAGTTTTTCTGAAAGCTTTTGTTTTGTCCAAGTAAAATCATAGCTGCCTGTGTATATCCAAAGAGTGCAGACGTTTTTCCCCTTTATTCTGTGGATTTAGGTAGAAAGTAGGCAAATTAATAGTTTGGTTTAAGGCCACATTGGAGACCACTTTTGGCATGAATGTTGGGTTCAACCTTAGAGAAACCCTGTCCTGGTGAAAAATGAGGAAAGGTTCCACAGCCATCAATGCCTGTAACTCTGAAACTCTTCTTGCTGAAGATATTGCTAGGAGCAGAGCAGTTTTCCATGACAAGAACTTTAGATCAGCTGAGCTGGCTGGTTCAAATGGAGGCGGTGTTAGTTTTTCTAAAACAAAATTGAGGTCCCAAATAGGTACTGGTGCTCTCCAAGGGGGTCTTATATTCTTTGCCCCTCTGAGGTACTGTCGTAGTACAGGATGTGAAAAAATAGGAGGATCCGTATTGTAATGAGCTGAAATGGCAGAGGCATGGATTTTAATAGATGAAAAAGATAGGCCTTTGTCCAACATCTCAGTCAGGTATTGCAAAATCTGAGGCATATTAGGGACCAGTGGGTCGAGCCCTTGTGCCTGGTTCCAAGCACAGAATCTCTTCCATTTTTCTGCATAAGATTTCCTAGTGCTAGGTCTCCTGGCTTCCAAAAGTACATCCATAACAGCTTTAGAGAGAGGTGCAGTCTGAGTGGCTACATTATCTGCCATGCTGCTAGGTTTAAGGTTCTGAGTTGACTGTGCAGAATCTGATTGTTTTTCTGTGTCAGAAGTTGAGGGATTTGAGGCAGAGGCCAAGGTGGGCCTTGGAACAAAATCTTTAGGAATGGGTACCAGTGCTGGCGTGGCCAGCCTGGTGCAATCAGGATCATTTTTGGCCTCTCTTGTCTGACTTTTAGAAGCAACTTGGTGAGAAGAGGCATCGGAGGGAAGGCATAGACTGTCAGGTTTTTCCAACTGAAAGATAGCGCATCCACTTTCCATGCTTGAGAGTGATAAGTCCTTGTGCAAAATTTCTGTAATTGACAATTGTGAGGGGAGGCAAAGAGATCTATGTCTGGGCGTCCCCACTCCCTTGTTATCATGTTGAACACTTGTGGATTTAGCTTCCATTCGTGAGGATCCATGAGATTTCTGCTTAGTTCGTCTGCCAGTGTATTCTTTGTTCCTGGCAGGAATTGTGCTTGCAGATGTACCTGGTAGGTCAGTGCTGTGTTCCACAAAGTCATGGCTTGTCTGCATAGGGGGTAGGAATGTATGCCCCCTTGCTTGTTTATGTACCACATAACTGTGGTATTGTCTGTCTTTATTAATAATTGTCCTGGATGTATTAGGTCCTTGAAGGCTGTCAGGGCATTCTGTACAGCTAGCATCTCTTGATTGATGTGAAGATGCATTTGTTCCTTGGGCCACACACCCTGAATACATTTTCCTGCCATATGTGCTCCCCAGCCGTAATCCGATGCATCCATTGTTATTGTCTGCCTGGCTGTAGGTAAGGTGAAAGGCTGTCCCTTGTTGTGGTGACAGGCCTGGGACCACCATCGAAACTCCTGTTGTAGGCAGGGAATCAAGGTTATGATTGTCTCTAGGCTGTGACAATGCTGAGTCCAAACACTTTTTAGATACCATTGTAGTTTCCTCATATGCAGTTTGGCATATGGAATTAGTAGAATGCAAAAAGCCATGAAACCCAGGGCCTGCAGAATTTTTCTTGCAGGGAGCTGGGTCTTTGTTGCCATCATTTGAAAGTAATGAGTCAGTTGCCTTTGTTTGTCTGGCGTGAGATAAGCCATCTGGGCAGGTGTATTTAAGCTTTCACCCAGGAATATTATCTCTTGAGAGGGCACTAGTTTTGATTTCTTTTTGTTTACTGTGTACCCTAGGCAAATTAGTAATCTTTTTACAAACGCCAGGTGCTTTAGAAGAATGTCCTTGCTCTCTGCTTGTAGGGATATATTTGAATTCCTTTTTGTCTGCAAAATGCAATTACTGGTGCCAGGCATTTTGTGAAGATCCTGGGCGCAGTAGATAAGCCAAAGGGCAGTGCAGAGAATTGATAATGCACTGAGCCTGCTATAAATCTGAGGTATCTTCTGCATGATTGTCTGACTGGTACGTGCAGGTATGCCTCCTTGAGATCCAAAGTAACTAGCCAAGCCTCTTTGCCCAGCGTGGGCAGGAGTTGTTGTAGTGTTAACATTTTGAATTTTGGAACATCCGGGAAAGTATTTAGGATTGACAGGTCCAGTACTGGTCTCCATGCTTTGTCCTTTCTGGGTACTAGGAAAAGGCGTGAGTAAAATCCTTGGCCCTGTTCTTCTTGTGGAACTTTTTGAATAGCTCCCATATCCATAAGCAATCTGTTTTTGTGCCTCTGCCCATTGGTTTTGTGTCAGGTTTGGCATACCTTTTGGTTTTGGAAGCATGTGGAAGTGGAACCTAGGAACCTGTACCCTTGAGAAACTATATTCAACACCCATTGGTCTTGGGTAATCATGTGCCAATTTTTTGAGAAAAGTGTTAGCCTTCCCCCTAGGGGTGCTGTCAACTGGTAAGAGCTTGGCATTTGCAGTGGGGAGTCATTGTGACTGTTTCCTATAATGTTGGGATTTGTCTTCTCCTCCTTTGGGGGCTGTTGCACCCCATTGTTTAGGTCTGTAAGAGCCTTGGGGCTGAGATCTGCCTCTTGGGCGTATGTATCTGCTTCTTTGTGGCCTGTCTGACACTGGAAAGGACCAATTTTTTGAAGGCCAGTTTCTGCGGTGATTGAACCTGTAAGAAATCTTTCACAGTTTGCATTGACTTTGCTTTATCCTCCATTTTCTTTAACACCTCTTCTGCCTTAACACCAAACAAAGTATTATGCTGTAGTGGAGCATCCAATAATTTTACTTTAACATGGTCAGGTAAACTTTGTTCTTTCAACCAAGCATGTCTTCGAATAACTGAGCTTGTAACTGCGGCTCTACAAGAAGCCTCTAATGAATCAAAACCACTTTGCAGAGTATGCTTTCCCACTTGTTCAACTGCATGCAATAAATCCTGCATTTCTTTACTGTCAGGACCTTCTATGTTTGTAACCATTTTCTCCTTTAACAATGACATGAGAATCTGTTGATATTTAAGCATGTGAAACTGGCAGTTTAAAGCTCTTACGGCTTGATCATTCCAAGATGGCCGCCGACTAGTCTAGTCCTTACTCTCTGAGCTCCTCACAGCTATTTAACTTTTGGGGTTTTTTTACAACTTTACATCAACCTTTTTCCTCAAATTTTTATACTAAAAGATTTTATAAATCTTTTTCTACGCATTTGGATTATTTTTTCTTCTGGAATTATTATCCTGGGATTTATTTTACCTCAGAACATTCTTGGTCTCTCTGCTGCTGGGACTCCTACTGCTCCAGTCTGTTCCTGGTTCCTGGTATCCTGTTAACTGTATTCCATTTCTGGGCATGGCTACAAAATCTGACTCCATGGAGACTCAGCCTACAAAGGCCAAATATACTTCAATGCTCTCTCCTGAAAAGATTCAGGTTCAAAAGACTGAAATCATCTAGACAACCTACAGAAACTTTTAATGTAAGTAATAAAGATTTAAATGGCTCAAATTTCCTTTTAGAAGAACTAAAAATAGCATTAAAACCAATCCAAAGTGCTATACAAAACTTTTCAGAACAGTTTGCAGACTTTAGTAAATCTTTAAAGCAAATAAACGATAGTATTGTTACTATTGAAAATAAAATCTTAGCTTTGGAGGTTAAAACAGACTTATTGGAAAGTGACTTTAAATCTAGAGATAAAACTGTTTCAGATTTACAAGCTAAAATATTGGATCTGGAAGCCAGGAGTCGAAGAAATAACATCATTATTCGTGGTTTACCTGAATCTTATGACAATAAAAACTTGTTATCTGTGACTAAAAATATCTTTGAAACACTGTTAAATTGTGAAGCTTCTTCAAAATCTATAATTGTAGAGAGAGCACACAGAGCACTGCATACAAAGCAAGATTCTTCCACACCAAGGTTAATTTATACTAAGTTACTAAACTTTCAAGACACTTTCCAGATCCTAGAAACTGCTAAAACAAAGAAACAATTCATATGGAAGTCTCACAAACTATCATTTTCCCAAGATCTTCCTGCACAGATCAAATTAAATAGACAAAAACTAGCCCCTATTGTGCTGACTTGATAAAAGAGGGATTAGATTTGAATGGCATATCCTAATACCTTGTCTTTCACAGCTAATGACAAAAGATTTGTATGTTCAGATCCTAAAGATGCAAAAGACATTTTTCTTAAAACATTTAAAAGCTTCCTGACACTGTATCTTAATATTCTACTGTTAAAGAACTACAATAAGGTTTGATCTTTTCTTTTCTTTAATCTGACAGTATTTGTGTTACATGATTTGTAATTCTGGTGTGACATAATTATATTACCTTAAGAACTTGTCATGTAATTTACACATGATGGATTTGGTGTGACAGTGTGCAGTGACAGGATATATGCTTGTTAGATTTGTGTGGATTAATAGAAGCATTTAAATTCCTGTATTTACTTTTTTCTTTCTCTCACATATGCTTGCTGTGTAAATAGATAATATGTTAATTTTACTACAAGCTTTGGAGTTACAGCCTTCTGTGTAAGCTAAATGATTTTGGAGGGAAAAACATTCCATCTCAACATTCTAGCAAGAAAATCTTCCCCTCAGAGTTCCAGCTGATGCTCTGCATGAACATGCACACTACAGTCTCTCTGAGATGGATGGTGATGTCATCATTTGTGAGGAAAGAAGGACAGTTTCAAATACACAAGTTTGCTTGTTTTCAACAAGTATTCAATAGCACTAACTTTTTAATAGATCTGGCTATTATTTAAAGTGTTTTCTCTTCATAAATGAAGGTTGCTTTTAAATTTAAACAGATTCATGTCACATAATATATTCAGTGACTTTTAGTGTGTCTGCATGACTTCAAAGCAAGCTGCTACTTTCATAAAGCAGAGTGAAAATGTTTCTGGAAACAAATGAACAGGTTAGTTTTATATATTAAAATTCTAAAGGATGTGTAAAGAAATTAACATATTTTCCTATTCAGAATATTTTTCATACAATATTTTATATTATACTGAAGTGTTTAATTTGACAAATGTTACAAAGTATACCTGTTCATATGAAAGTTTCATGTTCTTTCTATTCTCTGCTCTCTCTCTTCTCAGAGGCTGGATGTGATATTTATGATTAGTAGTTTATGTTTAAGAAAGCCTTTACTTATTTGAAAGGTTTGAAATAACTATCTTTAATATGATTAGCTGAATCTACATGTATATATTTAAGCCCTTAGATTTACTGCATTTAGCTTGCTTGTTTCTGTTTTAATTAGATGTTCAAAATGTTTACTTTAAAAGCCTTGTCTTTTCATGCTGTTTTGCTATGCTACATCTATAGCTTAGAAGAATAGTATGGCTACATAACCTAACAGAGTCATTAGTAAAATATTCAAAAAGTAGATTTAAAATTATATGTATGTACATTGTTGTACATTCAGTCCAATATATATGATGCTGTTTAAGTTACTATTTAATAATATAATTATACTTTATTCATGTATATTAACTAGTGTTAAAACCTTACAGCTTATAATATTTCATTTTGAATAGTTCCTGTACTATTATTATCTAGTTAATAGATGCATCTCCAGACTGAACTGTTTTTCATTTTGACATATGGTTGCTTGGTAGTTGTTTTTTGCTTTATTTGAACTATAACTAAATACTCATTCTACAGGTATTAGTGCTTTTATCATACTAATGGTCATGTTGATTAATGAAATTATCACTAAAGTACAAAAGAAGGTTCAGTAGATAGTGCATGACTATTATCTTTAGTTCAGTAATGCTATGCTTATTTACTTATATTATAATGTTACCAGTTGGTTTTGTTATACTTATATATGTTATCTTACATATCTTTCAGTTTTAATTGTATTACTTCTTATGATAGAGTGTTCTAGTTAAGCAGAGTGTGATTTATTTATTATTTACTTGTTTCTCTTTCTCTTGAAATACTTGAGGAAATACATTTAATCACTATAAATTTCAATTTAAGGATAGGAGCTTTAGATTAGTATTAGAAGTAGGGATTAAGCATGTTGGACGTCTTGAAATTAGTTAATTTTGTATATATTTTTAGTAGTATTACTCAGACTTTATGTTATGTTAGGCTTCCTTTGAGTAATTTGTATTCTAACTTGAGGTTATTATTATCTATAATTACAATTTTTTTTCATGTTCTTCTGCTCTTCCTTTATCACAGGGGGATTGGTGGGTAGGCACTAGGGTTAGGATAAAGGTTATTATTATACATTTCATGGTTCTTAAAAAACCTCTTTTCTTTTTTTTTCAACAAATGTTATTTGATGACTTGCTTGAATACTTAAAGACTGTTTTTCTTTTATTTTTTTTCTTCTTCTTTTTAATGTTGTGTTGGATTTGCGCCTTGAGTTCACTTTTATAGCATCAATAATGATTATACTTGTAGAATATGCCTGTTGACATAATTTTAGATTCTTGGAATGTTAGAGGCATTCAAGATAAAGCTTGAATACTTAAAGACTGTCTTTTCTTTTATTTTTTTTCTTCTTCTTTTTAATGTTGTGTTGGATTTGCGCCTTGAGTTCACTTTTATAGCATCAATAATGATTATACTTGTAGAATATGCCTGTTGACATAATTTTAGATTCTTGGAATGTTAGAGGCATTCAAGATAAAGCGAAAAAGTCACTATTATTTCATATGATCTTTAAATCACAGGCTAACATTTGTTTTATTCAAGAGACCCATATTTCACGTATTGATTGTAATAAAGAGTTTAAAAAAAAAATGGATCAAAAATATTATAGCTTCAGGTGACTCATCTAACTCCAGAGGTGTAGCTATAATCATTAAACAAAAATTCATTGGGAATATTATTGATGAGAAATTTGATGATGAGGGGAGGTGGTGCTTATTTACCGCTTCTATTGCTGGTTTGGACAAACCCTTATTAATTTTAAATCTATATGGCCCATGTAATTCACAACATTTGTTCATTTTAAAAATTTACAATATTCTTGCATCCTATAAGGATCATCATATTATAGTGGGTGGTGACTGGAATGCAGTTATAAACCCTGTAATTGATCGTTCCCGCTTCACTGTCACCTATAATCTTCAATCTACTCTGGCTATAAATGATTTGATGACAGAATATAATTTAATAGATCCCCTCCGCACTGTTAAAAATATAAACAAGAATGATATATATACTTATTATTCTAAGTGCTATCATTCGTGGTCCAGATTAGACTTCTTTCTAATTTCAGATTATATTTCAAAATATATTGTGGACTTTACTACAGAACCCAGATTCTTTTCGGATCACTCAAGAATTTCACTAAAATTGAACATAAAACCCAATATCAAAAATAAAACTATGTTTAATAAGTGGACCTTAAATAATAACTTATTGTCAAATGAAGATATTTGCAAACAAGCTTCAGAAATCCTAAATGAAATGGTGAATAGTCTTGAATCATCAGACATTCCTTATGACATACAATGGGCTGCATGTAAAGCAAGATTAAGAGGTTTATTTATTAGTAAAGCTGCTTTTTTCAAAAAAAATACTTTAAGAAAGAGGAATTCTTAAAATCAAGAATTTCTTCGTTGGAAAATCATCTTAGTCTGAACTATGATGCTACTTTAGAAAAACAAATTTTGATTGTCAGAAAGATTTAATTCTGCTTCACCAAAATAACCTCTCCTTAGTTGAACAAAAGCTACTTGCTTCATATTCAGAGTGGGCCCAGGTTCCATCTAAATTGTTAGCGAATTATTAAAGTTAACTTCAGAAATCCAAATATTACATCTTTATCTTATAATAACAGATTATATAATACTGATGAAGAGATTATTCAACTTTTCACCTCTCTTTACACTGAGTTATATTCAGGTTCTTCTAATTCTGTTAAAGATAATCACTCAAAACTCTTTTTAGACTCTTTGCAGTTCCCTAAACTTAATGATAATCAGCAAAAACTACTTTCTACCACTATATCGGTACAAGAAATCTCGGATTCAATAGATAATCTTAAATTGGGTAAATCTCCGGGACCTGATGGTTTTACTCCAGAATTTTTCAAAACTTTCAAATTGGTAGTTCTTCCCTTTCTATTTAAAGTTTACAATCATATAAGAGTTAATGATATCTCAGATATTCATTGGAACACATCCAAAACCATTCTAATTCTAAAAATAATAAAGATAAATCTGACCCAGTAAATTATAGACCCATTTCTTTAATTAACGTGGATATTAAGATTCTGTCATCTATTCTGGCTAACAGATTGAAACGGATTTTACCCTCAATTATCTCGTCAGATCAATCAGGTTTTATGTCTCAGAGACATGCTTGGGATAATACTCTATCTTTAGAGACTATACTTCATCTCATTAAGAAAAATCCAAACCCTATATATGCTTTGATTATAGATGCATCAAATGCCTTTGACAGAGTATGTTGGAACTTTCTATTTCAAACTATGTTATGTTTTAATATTCCCTTATTCTTTATAAATTTTTTAAAAGTTTTATACAAGAATATGTTTACTAGACTATACATTCATGGTCAATTTTCTGCTCCGATAAAGATCACTAAAGGAACAAGACAGGGTTGTCCATTGTCCCCTTTTCTTTTCAACATTTACTTAGAACCTTTGCTATTGTTTATTACTCAAAATACTTTTCATAACATCCCTAGAATTCTTAATACTAATATTCATTTCTCTGCTTTTGTGGATGATTTAGTAATCTACTTTCAAACTCCATTATCTGATTACAGAAAAATAATGAATTCTACTGATTATTTTTCTTTGGTTTCCAACTATCTTTTAAATTCTACAAAACTCATATTTTTCCCTTAAATCATTTAGCACACAAATCTTTTTGTTTCCAGACGATCATTTTCAGTTTACTTATAATATAAAATATTTAGGAATCAATTTAGAACACAATAATAAATCTTCCTTTCAAAATAATATTAATAAATTATGGAACTCTATATTGTCTGATATGGACAGATGGAAGCATCTAAACCTTTCATTTCTTTCAAGGGTGGCCATTATTAAAATGAATATTCTGCCTAAATTTCTTTACCAATTCTCATAATCTGATCAGATAATTTCAAAAAAATTTTTGAGTCTGTAAATAAAGCTTTGGCAAAATTCATATGGTTCCCTAAATCTGTTAGAATTTCCTATTCTAGATTGGCATTTTTGAAGGACAAGGGAGGTTTGGGTTTACCTAATCTTTATCTCTATTATTTGATTGTCTCATCCAATAAACTTCTTACTATCTCTAAATTCAATAACACTTCTTATCCAAATCACTCTTTATGGATAAAATTATGGTATAATTATGTCATTTCTAATAATTTAAATCCTGAAGCTATTCCCTTTATCTCTCTGGATAGTTTATTTATTAAAAATATATCTACAGTATTTAAACAAAAGATTAGAGATTTCCAAACCTTACTCAAAATGTGTAAACTAGAAAAGATCTCACACCATGTTCAGCCAATTCATCTAAACCCAAATATATTATTGGACAATAAACTTTTGAACTTAACAAACTATCCTTTAATTAAAAATCTAAAAGTAGGAGATGTTTTGAAATATCTTGACTTGCCTTTATCTGACTGGCGTAAGTTATTGAAAGTAAACTGGAATTACTCACCAATTCTTACACAACTAAGAGCAATAATTAAAAACAAATTTGTATCTCTGGTCCCCATAGACTCACAATTGAAAAACCTTAACACGATTATCAAAATACTTTCATCATCTGATAAAATGCTCTCAAACTCATATAAATTAATTAATTCTTTAATGATGGACCACAACTGTCTTTTATCTAATGTTTGGTTGAATTATAATTCCCAATTGTCAGAATCTCAGAAAGTCCTGGCTATTAGACACACTAAGGAATTTATCCCTTTTAAAAATTAGCATATACACAATTAATGATTAATAATGATGCCTACTTTACCTCAATCAAATTAAACAAATTTAACCCAAATAAGTCCCCTTCGTGTTCATGCTGTTCTCATCCCCAAGCAGACCTCCTTCATATTCTATGGTATTGTCATTTTTCTCACAGATTGTGGACATCTTTGAAAGTCAGACTGCAGAAAATGGGATATCAAAATCCACGTTGAGGGGGAAATTTGCTATTCTACATATTCCATTGATTCATCTTTCAAAAGTTGATATTCATGTTATCATTTTTATTTGCTCATTACTAAAACTTTATATAATACAAAATTGGATTGATCGACCTAAATTAAAATGGGCTACTTTCCAGAAAATGGCTTTTAAATTTATTGATGCTCAAAGATACTTAGGTGGAAGTCCAAAAAAAAAAGCTATTAGAAAGGTTGTGTTAGAAAAGGTTCTAAACATATTAAATAGTTAATGTTAAATATTTTTTTTTTTTTTTTCTCTCAGGTTGCCTAACTTGTATATAGTGTACATATGGTGTATGTTTTATTTCTAAATAACTTATCAAAATCTCATGAAGGTTGTTATCACTAGATAAATTGTTATATGTTCATTTATGCCTTCTTGTTATGTATAATCTTTTAATTGTCTTGCTATTCATATAATTAATAAAAAAAATTTATTTTGAAAAAAAAATAAAGCTCTTACGGCTAAAGTAGCGGAAGTGTAAACTTTTTTCCCCATCTGTCCAGAGCTTTGGAATCCCTATCTGAGGGGACAGGATTTTTGGCAGTAGAAGCTTTAACCCCTTTGGGAACCTGAGAGATAGTTCCTGGTCTGCAGCGGGGTTTTTGTAAAGGAATTTATGAGAGTCAGGGAACCTGTAGTACCGGTCTGGCTTTACTGGTGCAGGGGGTAAAGAATCTGGAGACAGACTGGATTCAGAAAAAACATCATCTACAATATCAAGCACAGGGGGGATAGCTAGGAGCCTGTGCTGAGGCAACAGAAGTTAATCTCTGAGCCTTTTCTTGGATTCTGAGTAATCCTGGCTCTCCCAATGGAAATGCTCCCTCATGGTGTGCAGGGTTTCCCCCAAAAGAGTAATTTTCAGGCGGTGAGGCTGAAGGAATGGACTCTTTAGCATCAGAGTCCTCATAGGGAGGGAGAGAATAGCCCTGGTCAGAAGACGAATCAGAGGAAACAGAAACCTGATCAGAGGAATCATAATCAGTGTCTTGCCTAAGCCTTTTGTCAGGAAGGGGATGGGAGCCCCTGATTAAAGCTATAAGGTCTGCGGCCATTCTAAGCATCTGTTTCTTTGGCATGGATGCCTGTTCTTGAGAATGCTGCACTTGTTTCCTTGTCTTTAATGTTGTTTTTGACTTTGCCTTTGCTGCTGTAGTAGCTTTAATTGTAAGCTGTGAAAGTCTGAAAACACCCTCAGAAGCCGGTACCTGATCAGTGGCTCCAGACCCATCTGAGGGTATATTTTCCGTAGGCCCAATACCTTGAGTTTCCAAAGGCCTCGGTGTCTCCATGTGGCTGTCGGTTATGGCCTGTGGCTCTGAGGTAGCGGGTGTCGGGGGCTGCGAAAGCACCTCACTGAGAACCGGCGACTGGCCCTTCATCGGTTTTGGACCTTGGATGCTTGTCTTTTTCTTTGTCCTTGCGTTTTTTATGTATTCCAGTCATCGGTTGTTCCGAGGGCATTATGTAATCAAATCTTCGTCCAAAATAATGTAAAGCAAAATCAAACCAACGTTTAATAGTTCGTTTATTGAATCTAGCACAAAACTGACAACTAGTAACGTCGTGGTCAGGGCCTAGGCAAGGAATGCAGTAAGAGTGAAAGTTCTTATGAGGTATTTGCTTTGCACAAGAAATACAATTATTAACTTTTACGGACATCGGTCTGGAGCAAGAAAAAGTTTTCCCAACGGGGTACTTAGCTTTACTGAAGACTTCGGTTCTGAAATTCAATTTTGAAAATCTCAGGAGTCGGCCGACCGGCACTTGCGAACTGCTTTTGCTTCGGGCACCGAGCAGCAAGAAAGACTGGAGAAAATGGCATCCGTTGCAAATCTTATACCCCTGGCGCACTGATGTCAGGGAAGAGGCGACAGCAACTGACGCCGGACCAAGACTTTGGAACTTGGGCCAACTGCGGGTCGCCTGCCAGCAGGATAACCCAAGTGTAATGACTGCAACAGTGAAACACGATGAACATCATGCTGGAGAGATAGGTTCCTGACTCAGAGACTCCCCAGACTCTGGAATAGACTGCCCATACATGTCAAGCAGAGCATCTCTTTAGCCCTCTTCAAAAGGAACCTTGATGATTGGATGGGAGAAAGGAAATTCACCCCGGGGATCACATCAGTCGCCCTGCTAGATAGGGGTCCAGGGAAGTAAATAGTGTGGGAAGAAATAGCCAGGGAATTGTTATGGCTTGGCCTGTATAGGCCCTAGGGCCGATAGCCTAGTACCAACCTATGAACTTATAAACTCGAACGCCCTGGATCAACTGGTCAACACCCCCACCAGAGGTGACAACATATTGGACCTGGTCATCGCCAACATGGGCGACCGGTGCTCCACATCGGAGGCAGCCACTCGCTGGTTAGATCTGACCATAAATTAATCACTCTGGATTATCCACATTCCACCACCACCCCCGGTCAAAGAAACCACTGTGAAAAACTTTTCAAAAACAAACTTCACATTATTTAAGACCGAGGTGGGAAGTTTCAAAGCCTCCATGCTAAAGGATAATGCTGTCCAAGCTGCAAAATCCTTTACTCTACTGGCACCTACAAGAATTCATGGATAATGCTATCCGAAACAAAACCAAGAGTCACTCCTCCAAGAAAAGGAAACCAGTCTGGTGGACCACTGCCATAAACAGGCTATACAATAGAAGAAGGAAACTAGTACAGAAAAAAGTAAAATCCCAAGAAGGGAAGACATCCCTGATCAGTATCGGCAAAAAACTACGTTCCCTCATAAAATCATCCAAGGCTAGCTTCGAAAGAAAAATTGCCATGGACTCCAAAGATAACCCCAAGGCATTCTTTAGCTATGTCAAGAATCTAAGTGGCAATTCTCAGATCGGCATGGAGTTAGTGCAGAATGGCACAAAATACACTGAACCGACCGATATAGCCAACATCCTGGCAGACAGGTTCAGTGCAAACTTCACTCCCCTCTCACCTCCAAAAGGGCCCATAACTATACCAGAAAAATGTAGTGCCCCTGAAATCACAGACACTCAGGTTAAAACAGCGCTCTCCAAAGCCAAAAACACAGCATCAATGGGACTGGACTGTGTCCCATGCTGCATCCTACATGAGCTCAAAGATGAACTAACCGCTCACTAAACACACTGTTTAAACTCAGCCTCTCCACAGGCTACGTGCCCACACAGTGGTGCAGAGCAACAGTTATTCCACTCCACAAAGGTGGAGCCACAACGGACCCCGGGAACTATCACCCTATAAGCCTGACTAGCTTGGTCTGCAAAGCTATGGAGCACATCTTCATGGATCTCATTAACAGAGACATTGGAAATCTCCAAACACTGGACCCTACCCAGTTCGGCTTTGTTAAGGGCAAATCATGCCTCCTAAATCTGGTGGACTTCTTTGAGACAGTTACCAAGGCTATAGATGAAGGAAAGGTGGTCCACACAAAGGCCATTGACACGATTCCCCACTCAGGTATTACAGACAAACTCACCAGCCTGAATATAAACCCCTACGTGACGAGATGGGTTGCCGACTGGCTCACGGACAGAACCCACATGATAAGAGTTGCACAAGCTAGGTCCGACTTTAAACCGGTTAGAAGTGGCGTTACCCAGGGCTCAGTCCTAGGATCCCTCCTGTTCGGCATATACTTCTCAGAGGTACAGGCAAGTACAGGAGGACTATGGCTGACCACGTTCGCAGACGACTGCAAACTAGGGGCTATAACTGACTCTCCGGCTGACACAGACATCCTCCAAAAGGGTTTCACTGAGACAGATACCTGGTGTCAAAACTATGGCCTCAAGCTAAATGTCAAAAAGTGCATAGTCATCCCCTTTGGAAAAAACTAAGTACCCACAAACTACCACATAGGTGGTAGTCCCCTAAATATGGAAGACGTAATAAGGGATCTGGGGACCCAAGTAGATAGTAACCTCTCCTTTGATAATCACATTGCCAAAGTGGTTAGAAAATCCTTCTATGTGGCCCATCTAATCACAAAAGGGTTTGCATCCAGCTCGAAAGAGGTCATTGGGCCCCTCTATGCATCACTCATCAGACCCATCATAGAGTACAATCAGACCCATCATAGAGTACAATACCCCATTTGGGATGTACCTTACAAGACACCTGCAACAACTGGAAAGACCACAGAAGTACCTCACCAAGAGGATCACTTGCCTCAAGCAGATGCCCTATGCAGCTCGACTGAAGAAACTCCAGCTGTACTCGGTTGCATACCGCCTACTCAAGAGGTGATCTCTGCCTGACATACAAGCCCATGTCCAACCCAGAATTGATGGACATGCTCCACCTAAAGAAAACCGTATCTCCTCGAGCCACATGCTCCAGGAATCTAAACCTCACCGCAACAATAAATAGGACGAGCTGGAGGGATAGATTCCTGTCCCAGAGACTTCCCATGCTCTGGAACAAGATTCCAATCTACATTAGGCAGAGCTCCTTGCTAATCCTCTTCAAGAGAAACCTTGACGAGTGGATGGGAAACAGAAAGTTTACCCCAGGGATCACTTCAATGGCTCTGCTGGACAGAGGCACAGGGAACTTATCTAAGGGGGCAGCGAAAGCCAACACATTCTGGCTAGGCTTATAAATGCCTTCAGGCAGATACCCTAGTACCTACCTATGAACTTCAGCTCTCCTAGTTTGAAAACAGAAACTCAGAAAAGAAAGCCAATGGACTTATGTATATTTCTGGGTACATTTCAGTAACTGGCTAGTAAGTGCACTGCCTGGATGCCAGGAAAAAAATACAGAGGACCTTAAAGAAAATCAGATAGAAAAGGTGAGGAAAAAACATTGACTGGGAAAAGTACTGCAGCTGTTCATCAAAAAGCAGTGCAAGCTCCAGACATGATTTCCAGTAACCTAGACAAAAATATAAGACAACTGCACACAGACCTGGTTAATAAATGAAACACTGATGAAGTATATCAACTCAAATAATAAAAAGCTGGAAAAAATGGAAAAAGCTTTAAACAGGTATTCAGCTGAGGTGATAAAACTACAAATAATCAGAAGTGGAAATGAAGAAAAGGCTGGCTGTATACGAGACTGCTCAAAAAAAGACAGGTTTAAAAAAATAACAGAATTAGAGGACAGAGCACACAGGGAAAACCCGAGATTTTCTGCTATACCAGAGAAGCTAGAAGGAACACACTGTATTTATTTTAAGAAAGCACAGATAAGCAACTGGACTGGTATTCCACAGCAGAAGTTGTTAACTGAAAGGGCACATGGTGTGTATGCTCCAAATCTGGCCAAGAGAAAGCAACCTATATCTTTAATAGTAAAGGTGCAATCCTACCAGCAGAAGGAGTTGATTCTGACAAAACTGTGGCAGAAGGACAACGTACTTAAAAGTGGGAAGTAGCAGAGTGTTTGGGGAGAATGATTACTCACTGTAAACCAGGCATAAGAGGAGTTCATTTACTCCACTATTCAGGGAATGTTGAGAAGCGAGAGTGATATTCAAACTGCTGTACCCAGCTATCTTCAAAATATTATTTCCTGGAGGGACAAAATCATTTTTGAGGCAGTACATACTAAGGAGGAAATACAAAAGTTTGTCTGACAAAAAGTGAGCTGTGAAACAGAAAGTGATTCTGTTTTTTGCTCTTCTGGTAATAAAGACCACTGAGACACTGTGCTAATGAAACTTTCCCAATGTTTCAATGGAAAATGCTTGAGAGAAGAAAAAAGCACAATAGCTGACCAAAAGAATAGGGAGTATGTTGGAAATGCAGTAGAGACAAGATTTGAGAGATAGAGATGAACAAGAATAAAAGCAGTAATTTGGAATTTGACAAATGTGTGATTACAATGCAATAATTTTAATTTTTGAAACATGAAAGAACAAAAAAATCTGGAAATATTGGACTTTTTGACTTTGTTAAACTTGTTGGGACTCTAAAGCATATGCCCCCTACTTCATGTAATTAATTTTCAGAAAAATACTTAGAGGGGAAGAGGAGGGAGAAATTAACTATAAATAAAACACAAATGGCTAGGAGATAATGTTTTCTGAAAGCATTCAAGTGTTTTCTTATCTGGGAGAGCTATAAAGATAAGACAAAACCATACAGCATTTAGAAGTACAGGCTGTACCATGCATTTTAGCTTGGATAACTTAGGTTAACCCAAATCTATGTACACATGTTCCTATTTGGATGGTAAAACTTCAATATTTGAAGCTGTACATTGTATTAAATTAATTGTTTTTTAGGAGGGTATTGGTCTATGTTTTTTCTGAAGGCCTTCAATAAAATAGAACGTTTTGCAGGATGTGACACAGGCTGAAATGGATATGACTAAAAACAACTGTATAAAAGATCAACCTGCTAAACAGTGTGCCTGTAACTCAAGAGATGGAACTAGACACTTAAAAAAGCTGTTACACATGAAAGGTAGAAATAATTACAGAAAACATAACTGTATTAAAAAGTTACATCTTTAAATGCCAATGGTCTCATGGATAAATACAAAAAAAGAGTGATTAACTATATTAAAAAAATATAGAGTGCAAATAGTTATGTTGGAGGACACGCACCTAGCAAGAAATGAACATCTGAATTTGATAAAGAAAGGTTTTCAGGATGGTTACTCAGCAGAATACCTGGGACAAAGGAAAAGAAGCATACTTATATTAATTGCAAGAGGAGGTCCAGTAGTGATAGAAAAGAATAAAAAAAAAGATAATAATGGTAGCTTTGTAGTACTAACTGGCTACAGGCATGGGAGGAGAATTACACTGGCAAGTATTTATATTCCACCAAAAACTGTCATAATGGAGCTTAAGAAAATGCTGGGAGAAATAATCATTTTACTTTTAGGTGGGGACTTCAATTTGATTTGCAGCAGTGAAGATGTGTCTGGGGGGCAAGAAGGGAAAATATAACAAAGGAAAGTAGATTTTTGAAGAACTTTATGAAAACATTTGGTATGGAAGATGTGAATTCAGTGCTAGGAGTTTGGAGTGAACTTACATATTTTTCACCAAGATACAAAAAAGTACAGTTGTGTACACTTACCATAAATGTAGATGTTTGAGTGTATTCACTGTTGCAGTCATTACATTTGGGTAATCTGCTGGCAGGTTGCCCTCATTCAGCCTGATTAACAAAGTCCTGGGTCCTGCATTGGTTGCTGTCGCTTCTTCCATGACGTCAGGTCGTCAGGGGTATAAAACATGCAACAGACGCCATTACAGCAGTTTTTCTTGCCCCAGATGTCAGGTGTCCCACTAATAGGGAACAAACAAACACAAAATCGCAAAAGAATACCTCCAACCAAAAGCAAATACACCAAAAAGGCTTTTAAGCATAGTAAAAGAAAGTAGAGGTATAGCCAGAAAAAAATAGGGGATTGGAGGGAGGGTAACCAGAAATGCAACAGTGAATACACTCGAACATCTACATTTATGGTAAGTGTACACAACTGTACTATGTTCTTTGTGTTTCACTGTTGCAGTCATTACATTTGGGTAGATTCCCAAAGCTATGGTTGGGAGGAGGAGTTTATACAGCATTAGGACCAGCTATAAGGCCCTGCAAGACAGCAGTGGCAAAGACAGCTCTGGATTTAGAGAACATTGGTAAATGAATTCAAGTTGCAAGGTTCAATGTTGGAAGCTGAGGGTGCAGAATTTGGTTCTCCTGCTGAGACATCAGGAAATGGGTCTGAAGCAGGTGCCATGGAGATATTTGCGACACACTGCGCAGGAGGGGATACCAGTGTTGGCGCGGCCAGTCTGGAGCAATTAAAATCATCCTTGGTTTGTCCTGTTTGACTTTTAGTAGAACTTTGGAGAGCAGAGGCAGAGGGGGAAAGGTGTAGACTGATAGGTTTTTCCAGCAGAAGGACAGAGCATCCACTTTTCAGGCTTGTTTGTGGGGAGTCCTTGTGCAAAACTTGTCCAACTGGTAGTTCTGGGGGGAAGGCAAATAGATCTGTGTCTGGGCTCCCCCATTCACTTGCCAACATGTTGAAAATCTGTGGTTCCAGTTTCCACTCATGTGGGTCCATGAGGTTTCTGCTTAGTCCATCTGCCAGTGTATTCAATTTTCCTGGCAGGAATTGAGCTTGTAGGTTCACTTGGTAGCTCAAGGTTGTGTTCCACAATGCCATGGCTAGTCTGCAGAGGGGGTAGGAATGTGTACCTCTCTGCTTGTTTATGTACCACATAACTGTGGTGTTGTCTGTCTTTACCATTAGTTGTCCTGGAAGAATGTAGTCCTTGAAGGCTGTCCGAGCAGCTAACATTTCTTTTTGATTGATATGTAGGTGCATTTGATTTGAGTACCATTTGCCCTGAATGCACTTTCCTGCCAGATGAGCCCCCCCATGCATAGTCTGATGCATCTGTAGTTAGGATTTGGGCGGCAGGGGGTAGTGTGAATGGTAGTCCCTTGTTTTGATGGCAGGCCTCTGCCCACCACAGGAACTCCAGGTGTAGGCAAGGTATGATAGGAATCATTGTTTCCAGGTTGTGACAATGTTGACTCCATAGACTTTTTAGATACCACTGTAGTTTCCTCATATGCAGTCTTGCATATGGAATTAGAAGAATGCAGGAGGCCACGAACCCCAAGGCTTGCAGTATTTGTCTTACAGATAGCAGGGTTTTTGTGGCCACTTGCTTAAAGTAAGTTACCAAATGAATTAACTTCTCTGGCGTGAGGAAAGCCATCTGGGCAGTAGTGTTCAAGCTTACACCCAGGAATGTAATCTGTTAATGGGGTACCATTTGTGATTTCTTTTCATTTATGGTGTACCCCAGACAAGTTAGAACCCTTTTTACAAACGCCAGATGATTTAAAAGTATGCCCTGGTTTTCTGCCTGAATTAGAAAATCGTCCAGGTATGGATATATTTGAATATTTCTTTGCCTGCAAAATGCAATCACTGGAGCTAGGCACTCTGTAAATTCCCTGGGCACAGTAGACAAGCCAAATCGCAGTGCAGAGAACTGAACGTTGGCAGATTTGGACCTCGATGGCCTGTCTCTTTCTTTACCTTTGCATTTTTTTCGGAATCCCGGTAGTCGGATGGCTAATCAACAACATTTCTGGATAATTAAACCGAGAACCGAAATAATGAGAGGCAAAAATATAATGACTACAGATAGTGTGCTGATTAAATAAAGCACAAAACTGACAGCAAGGTACGTCGTGGTCAGGGCCAAGGCAAGGAATACAGTACGAATAAAAATCTTTATGAGGTATTTGCTTTCTACAAGTAATGCAATTATTAACTTTTACTGACATCGGTAAGGAGCAAGTAAAAGTTTCCCCAACGGGGTACTTAGCTTTATGTTGAAGACTTTGAAGCTGAAACTCGAAAATGACAATTTCAGGAGTCTGCCGACCAGCACTTGGGAACTGCTTTTGGCACCGCACGGCAAGAAAGACTGATGTAATGGCATCGGCTGCATGTTTTATACCCCTGGCGATCTGAGTCATGGAAGACGGGACAACAACCGATGCAGGACCCAAGACTTTGTTAATCAGGCTGACTGAGGGCAAGCTGCCAGCAGATTACCCAAATGTAATGACTGCAAAAGTGAAACACGAAGAACATCTGGGCTAGGCTAAACAGAATTTACATTTCACAGGAATGTGTGCATTTAATTGAAAGTCTTGATATACACCCAATAACTATTTCAGATCATGCACCAATAATAATGGAAATAAAAACATGGGGCAATGAAATAAAAATGAGAAACTGGCACTTTACCACCTATCTGTTGAAATGAGAGGAATTTAAGGAAATGGTAATGGAAATTATTCACGAGTTATTAAAGATAGAGAAATTTCTTCTGAAAATACAGCTAGGGAGTGGGATAAATTTAAAGAGGAGTTTAAAAATAGGGTAGAAATAAAAGAAAGATACAGTTAAGAAGGAACATGAATTATTTAGAGGGATTGACAAATGTTAAATTGTTGCAAAATAGGGGGAATCTCACATAACAAGAGGAGGAGCAATTGCAGAATGCTAAACAGGAAATAAGTAATTACCTCGATAATATGCATGAGTTTTAGAAAGACTGATGTTAAGCAACTGTTTCTGACCATAATTCTATGGCACAAAAACTTTTACCACAACGATGCAGGCAAAAGAAAGCAGAAAGGGCTGTCACCATGCTTAGGGAGCCTATAACAAGGAAAATAACGAGATCCTGTTGAGGTATTACAAATATTTTGGAAATTCTATGAAAGTCTGTATAAAGCAGAAAAATATGGAAATCAAGAAAAGGTACAAATGGAAATGTTTATGGAATAGTTAAATATGCCAAGGTTAGAGGCGGATGAGGCTCATTTACTAACAGTTAGGGTAGGAAGAGATGAGATAAAAAAGGGAATGTATAACCAATTTACAGGAAGTCCGCAGGAATAAATGGTATAATCCTGTTGAAGTTTGGAAGCTAGAAGGGAAAAAACTGATAAAGATCTGGAAGGTCTTGTTTAACAGTATTTTAAGAGGCAGCGAAGTACCAATATCCTGGAAGAAAACGGTGGAGGCTGTAATAACTAAAGGGGTTAAAGACCCATCAGATCCGGCTTCATACAGGCCCATTTCAATACCAAATGATGATTATAAAAGTATTTATGTCTATAATGGCTAAAAAAATGGCAAAAGTGATGCCAAAATTGATAACTATGAGCCAATGTGGACTTGTGGAGATGAGGCAAACATCTGACAACATAAACAGAACACTGATGATCCAGAGGGAAGTAGAATGCAAGAAAATACCATTGTTGGTGGTGGGTCTTGATGCAGAGAAAGCATTTGACAGAGCAAGTTGGGACTTTTCAAGCAGGGATTACATATCCCGATAAAATTATAAGGTTGATTAGGAAGGTATATGAGGGATTGGAGGTGAAAAGTAAACTGGGTGAGTCCCCCTCAGATATTTTCTGTTTGAGAAGAGGAACCGGTCAGGGGTGTCCTCTTTCCATTTTCTTATTTGCATTATGTTTAGAACCACTGGCAAAGAAAATAAGAGACTCAGAAATTCAAGAATACAATTGGTATGGTAGTCAAGAAAAGCTGGCTGTATTTGCTAGTTATAAAATCAGAAAATGACATTTCAGTGTTGTGGAACATATTAAGGTACTTTCAAGTCTTTTGGGGAAAAACATTAATAAAGCTAAAACAAAGGCAATGGCTGTAATTTATGTACCCTGTGATGAAGGGAGATACTGCCAACACAGCTATCTGGAAGTCTGTAAATAATTATAGGTCATTGATAAATATCAAAATGATTTTTAAAAGATGCTTGTGTTACAACTGTATTAGAACTGTAGGTCATGTCTGCATCAAACTGCTGGTACAGAAATGAGTGTTGGAAAGGTTTTTGCAAAGTAAAGTGCTGTTTAAAATGTAATCACAGTGTGCCTGCTGGAAGAGAACAGAAATACACAAGCACTGTTGTAACTGTTTAGATGTATACATTTTAACAGTGAAAACAAATACAGGAGGTTAACTTCAGTCCGGCAAAACTTCAGAAAAATAGCTAAGATTAAATTACTTTATGGCAGCAAGAGACACGTGTCTTTACTAGTGAGTGTTCTCCACTGTCTTTAAGGTGAAATAATTATTAGTTTTGAAATGTGAAGGGATTCAATTGTTTTATAACTTCCACCATCTGCCTAAGATCTGAGGAAAAGGCCTGGTCTATGTATTTTCACACGTAGATGCTAAATGCTACCAGCTTCCATCCAAGAGTTGATTTGGGCCTGGGAACTAGGAGTCAGATGACAAGCAATGTCATTCTGCAAGTTATCCCCAGCAGTAATATTTGAGATATTAATTTAGAAAGTCTCTTAGTGAAGGACAGCATTCTGTATTCTGTTTTCTACCTGACAACTACAAGATCCACTCACCACATCTGTCTTGCTCTTTTTAAGTTAACTAGGGTATAGTAATTCAATTAGACACAGTCAGGAATATAGCAAAGCTTAGTTTAAATATTTTTCTTTATTTATTTGAGACTGTCCGGTAATACTGTTTTAAATATTTCCTGTGGTTTTGAACTCTGATGTCACTGTGAAAATATATTTAGTATGGTCTTGGTCTTTATTACTTATTATTATATATACTTAAACCTTTCATTGTGGCTGATCTGTCTAGAGATATTCAAGTTCTAAGAGTATTTGCATATTTATTTGGTGACGCTGTGTAGGCCACTCCCAATAGCCTTGCTCTTGGTCAAACTACCATTTGTATTAATAGTAACATTACACAGTAAGACTGGATACCCTTTGTTAAGGACCTTGAAGTAGCTCATAAGGAGCTGGCTGGTGGCAGTGATAACCAACATTTAGTCTGGGCAAAAGGGGGCACAGCTGGTAAACCTGTGTCAGCCTTTCCCAAGTGTGTGTGTGTGTGTGTGTGTGTGTGTGTGTGTGTCTGTAAATTAAATCTCAAAGAGTGTGGGTGTCAGCTACTTGGGCAGGGACATGAAGCACTGGTTGGACTGAGAGGGTGCTGGAGGTCTTGGCTTGGCCACTCATCTGAGATCTCAACTCTACAGCTTTTCCAGCGGGGAGTCTTACTGGGGATCTGGAGAAAGAAAGAAACCAGCCCTGGACTGACTGTGGTCTCTGTGTTCTCTTAATGGAAATTGCACTTGATGCAGACAGCTGCATCTGGAAATAATGTTTCTG
This sequence comes from Protopterus annectens, assembly GCF_019279795.1. Lineage (NCBI taxonomy): Eukaryota > Metazoa > Chordata > Ceratodontiformes > Protopteridae > Protopterus > Protopterus annectens. The sequence continues at coordinate 666,690,712 of NC_056749.1, read as the reverse complement.
TACCTTGTCATCCTCTCAATGTACGTCCCCCACTGGTGCCAGTGGTGAGGATTGACGCTCCTTGAATTACTGGTCCAGTAGTGGGGCGTCACATACCCACACACAAATTGGTTCAGCAATATCTATATCTATGGAGTCATGATAAAATAAAGTACTTAGGAGTACGGATTAAAAAGGGTTCTGGTGTGGCAGCTAAGGATATGTGGGAAGAGACTAAACAAAAGATAATACAAAATCTGAGAAATTGGAAGCTCTGTTATAAGGACATGGATAGCAAGATACAAGCAGTTAAAATGTTTTTAGTCCCTTTTATTTGGACTGCAGGTTAGAGACTGCCTTCCTATAAAGGACTGATATCAGAGTACAGGCAAGCAGAAAGAAATTGGGGGTCATAAATGAAAGACCAGTACTTGTAGAGTTTTTAGTAGACTCTAAAACAAAAGCTGCTGTTAAAAAAAAGGAATAATTAGTACAGCATATAAAATATTGCATGATAACTACAAGAATCAATCAGAGGAGGTTAGAAAGGATTGGGAAGAGAGACTAGACAAGCAATTGACAAAAAAACATGGGGTGAGGATATATGTATGTCTCCCAAATATTTAACAAAATCTAGAAGACTTAAGGATTTTTGCTTGGAAATGTTTACACAGGTATTTTAAACCCCAAGGAGACTCCACATAATTTTCTTCTGGTAGACAGCAAATGTTGGAAGTGTGATGGGGAATAAAGAGGAAACTGGGAACATTTTCTGGGAGAGCAATGAGTTGGCAGACTTTAAAGATGTCTCTGCAGACTACGCCATCAGAGAAACTGGGTGAGCAAATGTACAGTTGTGTACACTTACCATAAATATAGATGTTCAAGTGTATTCACTGTTGCAGTCATCACACTTGGGTTATCTGCCTGCAGGTAGCCCTCAGCCATCCTGAATACCAGAGTCTTTGGATTCCTGCCTCGGATGCAGTCTCTTCTTCCATATCAGGTCGTCAGGGTTATAAAACATGCAGCCGACACCTTTACATCAGTTTTTCTTGCCCCAGATGTCAGGTGCCCCCACAATGGGAAGCAATTATATGTTATGGTACACCTCCATCAAAAAGCAAATACACCAGAAAACTTAAATACACTAAACAAGAAAGAAAGGTAGAGCCAAGAGAAGTCAGGGGGCTGGAGGGAGGGTAACCAGGACTGCAATGGTGAATACACTCGAATATCTACATTTATTGTAAGTGTACACAACTGTACTATGTTCTTCGTGTTTCACTGTTACAGTAATCACATTTGGGTCGATTCCCAAAGCTAAGGAAGGGAGGAGGAAGTTAGAGAGCATTAGGGCCAACTATTAAGCCCTGCAAAACTGCAGTGGCAAAACCAGCTCTGGATTTAGAAAAAACAGGCATGTGGTAATGCTTGGTGAAGGTATATGCAGAGCTCCAGGTAGCAGCTTCTAAGATGTCCTTGGTAGGGACTCCTCTGAGAACGGCTGCAAAGGTAGATGCAGTCCTGGTGGAATGTGATCTTATCCCCTGTGGGGTAGATTTTCCATGATGCTTGTAGGAGAAATTAATGCAATGGGCTATCCATTTAGAAATGGTTTGCTGCTGGAGCAGAGGGAAAGGCCATTTCAAAGCAAAGCCAACTAGCAGCTGTTCAGATTTTCTGAGAGGCTTAGTCCTGTCCAAATAAAATCTAAGTTGTCGGTGCACGTCCAAAGAGTGCAGTATTCGTTCTCCTTTGTTTTGTGGATTAGGGAAAAAAGGCAAATGAATGGACTGATTTAGGGTCACACTAGACACCATCTTGGGCATAAAGGAAGGATTGGTCCTGAGGGAAACCCTATCTGCATGGAAGATAAGGGTTCCACTGCCATGAGGGCCTGTAATTCAGACACTCTTCTTGCTGAAGTGATGGCTAGAAGGAAGGCTGTTTTCCAGGAAAGGAATTTCAACTCTGCAGTTGCAGCTGGCTCAAAGGGAGGGAGAGTGAGATTTTGCAATACAAAGTTAAGGTCCCAGGCTGGAGTAGGGGCTCTCCTGGGGGGGTCTTAAGTTTTTGGCCCCTCTAAGGAATTGCTTTAGCAGTGGGTGAGAGAAGAGGGGTGGCTCAGTATTATAACATGCTGAAATGGTAGAGGCATTAATTTTAATTGACTAGAAGGATATGCCCTTGTGGAGCATTTCTGTTAAGTACTGAAGAATATGAGGTAAGCTGAGCACCGTTGTGCCCATCCCCAGAGTCTATCTCCAGGAACAGTATCTTTTCCACTTTTCAGCATAGGATTTTCTAGTACTAGGCCTCCTTGCCTCCAGAATGACAACTAGCACCTGCTTACTGAGGGATGCTATTGGAGAGCTCATGGAATTAACCAGGCTGCAAGGTTCAGGGTTTGAAGCCGAGGGTGCAGAATCTGGCCCACCTGCTGTGACAGCAGGGAAGGGGTCTGAGGCAGGTGCCATGGTTCCAGCAGTGTCATACGGCACAAGAGGGGGTTACGAGTGCTGGCGTGGTCAGTCTGGTGCAATCAGTATTGTCCTTGGCTTGTCCTGTTTGCCTCTCCTCTCGAATGTTCTGCTAAAGATCAAAGGGGGAAAGGCATAAACTGAGAGGCTTTCCCAGGTAAAGGACAGGGCATCTACTTTCCAAGCTTGACTGTGGAAGTCCTTGTGCAGAATTTCTCCAATTGGTAGTTCTGAGGGGAGGCAAACAGGTCTACCTCTGGAGTCCCCCATTTGTTCCACAAGAGGTTGAATATTTTTGGTTCCAGTTTCCATTCATGTGGGTCCATGAGATTTCTGCTTAGGTCATCTGCCAGTGAATTTAGACTACCTGGCAGGAATTGAGCTTGTAAGGTGCACTTGGTAGCTCAAGGCTGTGTTCCACAGAGCCATGGCTAATCTGCAGAGAGGGTACGAGTGGGTTCCTCCCTGCTTGTTTATGTACCACATAACTGTGGTGTTGTCTGCCTTTACCAATAATTGCCCTGGAAGGATGCAGTCTTTGAAGACTGTCAGGGAATTCTGTACAGCTAACATTTCTTTTTGGTTGATATGCAGGTGCATCTGTCTCAGGTTCCATTTGCCCTGAATGCACGCACTGCCCTGCCTGCATAATAGTCTGATGCGTCTGTTGTTAGGGTTTGGGTGACGGGGGATAGAGTGATAGGGAGCCCCTTGTTGTGGTAGCAGGCCTCTGCCCACCAAAGGAACTCTGTCTTTATACAAGGAGTGATAGAAGTCATTGATTCCATGTCCTGAGAATGTTGACACCATAGGCTTTTTAGATATCACTGTAATTTCTTCATATGCAGCCTTGCATATGGAATTAGTTGAATGCAAGAGGCCGTGAACTCCAGGGCTGCAGAAATTTCCTTTCAGATAGCTGGGGCTTTGTGGCCAAAAGTTTGAAGAAGTTTGTCAAATAAACTTGTTTCTCGGGAGTGAGGAAAGCCATCTGGGAAGTTGTGTTAAAGCTTGCTCCCAGTAATACAATCTGTTGGCAGAGTACTAGGTGAGATTTCTTTTCGTTTATGGTATACCCCAGTGAGGTTAAAAGTTTCTTTACGAATGCCAGATGTTTTAATAGCAAATCCTGGCTTTCTGCCTGAATCAGACAATCGTCCAAGTATGTGTATGTTTGAATATTTCTCTACCTGCAAAATGCAATGGCTGGAGCTAGACACTGTGAATACCCTGGGCGCAGTAGATAAGCCAAAGGGAAGTGCAGAGAACTGATAATGCATTGAGCCTGCCCTGAAGCGTAGGTATTTCCTGCAAGATTCCCTTATTGGAATGTGTAGGTAAGCTTCCTTTAAGTCTAAAGTTGCCAACCAGGCATCTCTGCCTAGCAAAGGAAGCAGCTGTTGAAGTGTTAGCATTTTGAATTTTGGGATTACCAGGAAGGTGTTTAGAATAGAGAAGTCCAGGATAGAATGCCAGGAGCTGTTTTTTCTGGGTACCAGGAAAAGTCTTGTCCCCTTTGTTCTGCTGGCACAGGTTGAATAGCCCTGATACTTAGAAGAGAGAAAACCTGCTGTTGGGCCTCTACTCGCTGATTTGGGGGTAGATCTGGCCAACCGTCTGTGGTTGGTAGGGTATGGAAGTGGAATCTGTATCCTTGGGAAAATATATTTATAACCCATTTGTCCTGGGTAATGAGTTCCCAGGTTTGTGCATGCAGGGCGAGTTTTCCTCCTAAGTGAGCAGGCAGTTGAGCAGGGGTTGGAAGGGCTAAGGGTAGGTCATTGTGCCATTTTTTCGTAGGGGGGTGGCTTACTACTGCCCGCTTTGGAAGTGGGAGCCCCCCACTGCTTAGGCCTGTGCGCAGCCTGAGACTATAACCAGGGTGGTCTGCTGTTCCGGGGTTTGGACCGAGAAGGCCTGGAAGAGACTGGAAAGGACCAATTCTTTGAAGGCCAATGCCTACTAAATCTGGGAGGCTGTACTTGTAGGAAATCTTTAACAGTTTGCATTGATTTAGCTTTTTCCTCCATCCTTTTGAGGACTTCTTCTGTTCTGTTGCCAAACAGGTGGTCTTGGTTTAAGGGAGCATCCAGTAATTTAGCTTTAACATGATCTGGCAAGTTTTGCTCCTTAAGCCAAGCATGCCTTCTAAGTACAGACCCAGTGACAGCAGCCCTGCAAGATCCTTCTAAAGAGTCAAAACCACATTGCAAAGTATGTTTACCAACTTGTTCTGCAGAATGCATTAAACCTTGTAATTCTGTGTTCAGCACAGTCAGGAATCAACATCATTTTTAGTTTAAGTAGTCCCATAATATGCTGCTGGTACTTTAACATATGAAACTGGCAATTTAAAGCCCTAATGGCCAAAGTAGCAGAAGTGTATACCTTCTTACCCCATATGTCCAAGGCTCTAGAATCCCAATCAGAAGGGGTAGGATTTTTGGCAGCAGTAGCCTTAATGCCTTTTGGTCCTTGAGAAATGGTCTCTGGATCTGCAGTAGGATTCTTGAAGAGGAACTTGTGACAGTCAGGTACTCTGTAATACCGGTCAGGTTTTTTGGGAGCTGGAGGTAAAGTGTCTGGGGAAAGGCAAGATTCCAAGAAAGCATTATCTACAAAGTCCAGAACAGGAAGGATAGCTAAAGGCTTGTATTGAGGAAGGAGTAAGAATTCCCTAAGCCTCTTTTTGGAGTCAGAATAATCTTGGCTTTCCCAGCGGAAATGCTACCTAAGAGTGTGCAAGGTTTCACCAAAAGAAAAATCTTCTGGAGGGGGAGCAGAGGAAATGGAATCCACTGCATCAGAATCCTCATAGGTAGATAAGGGCAAATCCTGGTCATCAGAAGGAACAGAAATATCAGATTCCTGATCAGAAGAATCAGAAGGAAATTCGGTTCTAGGTCTCTTAGAGGGGGAAGGCTGGCTACTCCTAATTAATGTAATAATGTCTTCGGCCATTCTAAGCATTTGTTTTTTAGGTAGATGGGCCTGAGCATGCGGTTTGGACGTCAGTTTTCTAGGAGTGGATTGAATTTTAGGCCTGGATGAAGAAGATGGCGTCGGTTTGAAATGGAAGTCTGTAGGCCTGAACACACCCTCAGAAGCCGGTGCCTGCACAGCGGCTCTGGAGCCATCCAAGGTAGAGACATTCGCATGTTCCATAGTCGAGGATGTATCTCGTGGTATACCGGACTCCGAATGGGTCTCAGTAGAGGCCTGCGAATCTGAGGTAGCAGGTATCAGGAGCTGTGAAAGCACCTCACTGAGTACGGTGGACTGGAGACTAGCATAAAGGAAGCGTTGTCGGTAGTTTTGGACCTATACGGTCTGTCTCTGTCTTTATCTTTACATTTTTTTGGAAGATCGGTAGTTGGATGGCTTAACAAAGCCATTTCAGAGTACTGATACAGAGTACCAAAATAATTTGCTGCAAAGATAGCCCGACAATGAATATTTCAGGGGTTGAACAAGGCACAAAACTGACAGAGAGGGACGTCGTGGTCTGGGCCTAAGCAAGGGATGCAGTATGAATGAAAATCTTTATGAGGTATTTGCTTTCCACAGGTAAGACAATTGTTAACTTTTACTGACATCGGTTGGAGCAAGAAAAAAGATCCCCAATGGGGTGCTTATCTTTTTTGAAGACTTCGATTCTGCAACTCGAAAACGAAAATTTCAGGAGTCGGCTGGCCGGCACTTGCAAACTGCTTCTGCTTTGGGCACCACACGGCAAGAAAGACTGATGTAAATGGCGTCGGCTGCACGTTTTATACTCCTGACGAACCGATGTCATGGAAGAAGAGACAGCATCCAATGCAGGAATCCAAGATTCTGATATTCAGGCCAGCTGAGCGCTACCTGCAGGCAGATAACCCAAATGTGATGACTGCAACAGTGAAACATGAAGAACCATCTGGTGTATCTAGGGAAATTATATTTCTGAGCTATGATACAGAATCGGAGTTGCCTAGGCATAATAAGGCATTGCTGAGTCTAATTATGGTAGCTGCCAAAAAAGGTATTACTAGAAAATGGAAATCAAAGTCTAAACCAACTGTACTAGAAGTAGTGAATATAGTAATAGAAATAAAACAACTGAACAAAAAAAAGTGCACTTTATTTTAATTTTGCATCTTCTTAAAAGTACTCAATTCTATTTATTCTGCTCCATTTATTACTGCTTGGTAGTAGCCTGATTAAATTGTAACTGTTACTCTAAGCCTTTTGGTTTACGCACTTGGGCTCCAGACCAGTTGTTTTACATTAAGATGATTTGTGGTCTGCACTGTTGTGGCAGGACAGGTAGCTTACATCCTTCAAAGTTGGGAACTGCTGATTGAAGACTCAGTGTCTCTTATTCTAAAAAAGTGCATTCATTCTGGTTAAAGCACTTGGGCTTCAGGCCAGTTATTTTTCATTAAGAAGGTTTGTGTTTTGCACTCTTGTGGGATGAGAGGCTAGATTCTGCCCTTCTGAGCTGGGAATTTCTGGTTAAAGGCTTATTGTGCTTGTTTATTTGAACTGTTTCTTTCTGAAATTGGTGTGCCTTGTTTGCTGTAGCATAGACTAGATTCAGACATCCTGAATCTAGCTTAGTTTGTATAACCTGAGCACTAATCCAGGCCATCTTTTTTGGAGAAGGTTCCCTTGCACCCTAGTGGCAGGAGTGTGCCGATAGAACTTGTCTGATTGAAGACTGCTGGAACAGGGCTCAGTTTTGAGCTTTTTACTGATTAATTGGGTAATTTGTTTAAATCAGTTTGCTTGTTTTCTATTGTTATATAAAGAAATTGCACTTTATTCATCTGCTTTTACTGTATTTTTTGTTTCTTCCTACTTTATTTTGCTTTTGCTGCTTGTTCTTAAAAGTACTTAATTGCATTTATTCTGCTGCATTTATTACTGCTTGTTAAAAGCTTAATTAAATTGTAACTATTTTTCTAAGCCTTTGGTTGAAGCACATGGGCTTCAGACCAGTTTTACATTAAGAAGGTTTGTGGTCTGCACTGTTGTGGCAGGACAGGTAGCTTACATCCTTCTAAGTTGGGAGTTGCTGATTGAAGGCTTAGTGTCTATTATTCTAAAAGTGTATTAGTTCTGGTTTAAGCACTTGGGCTTCGGGCCAGTTATTTTACATAAAGAAGGTGTGGTCTGCACTCTTGTGGGAGGAGAGGGTAGATTCTGCCCTTCTGAGCTGGGAGTTTCTGGTTACAGGCTTATAGTGCCTGCTTACTTGAACTGTTTCTTTCTGAAATTGGTACACCTTGTTTGATGTAGCACAGACTAAATTCAGACCTGCTGAATCTAGCTTTGGTTGTATAACTTGAGCACTAATCCAGACCATCTTTTTTTTGGAGAAAGTTCCCCTGCACCCTAGTGGCAGGAGTGTGCAGTTAGAACTTGTCTGATTGAAGACTACTGGGACGGGGGTCAGTTTTTAGCTTTTTATTGGTTAATTAGTTTAAATCAGTTTGCTCATTTACTACTGTTACATATAAAAAAGATATATATACACTTTATGCATCGCCACTTAGCTAGGGTTAAACTATTCCCGGCGCCATAAAGTCTGCTCTTTAAATTTTCCCTTAAAACTAGCCATTTTTTTTTAGTTTTAGCACTCATTTGTTTCTTTGAGCTCAGCACTTGTAAGCACTAAATAACTTGTCTAGAGGAAAACAGTTTTTAGTAATCAATAAATAAGCACCTATCCAGGCATGTCTAAGGGTCAGCTCCCGGTGTTTTCTCCTGTCTACCCGATGACTCTGGGCATCTTGGGGCAATGCAGCAATTGCCTTATGTGCACAGACAACCCTCTCCTCCTACCACCCAACACTACAACCTGTGAGAGATGCACTTGTATAGCCAAACTGGAAGCAAAGCTCTCTTCACTCAAGACTGGACTAGACAGTCAAGAGGAGAAGGTAAACACTTGCACCACACCACACTCATCACATAGTCCCTTAAAACCTACATCAACAAAACAGACACATAGAAACACAAAACACACACCTACATTTGCGGAGGCTCTCAATAAAAATCTGCTCAAGCAACAGAAACCTCCAAAGCAGAAACACAAGCAACCTCCACCTCCCAATACAACCCAAATGACACATAGCCCACAAACTCTGTGTGCCACTCAACCACAGCCCATAAGGCATAACAATGCACCCAACACTCTAGTCATAGGTGACTCTATAGTCAGGCACACTGATGTTCCACTCACCAGACTAAACAAGGAGAAAGTCATTAGCCCACAAACTCTGTGTGCCACTCAACCACAGCCCATAAGGCATAACAATGCACCCAACACTCTAGTCATAGGTGACTCTATAGTCAGGCACACTGATGTTCCACTCACCAGACTAAACAAGGAGAAAGTCACTGTCAGCTGCCTGTCGGGTGCCAGGATCTGCCACATAATGCATGCACTCAAGTCACTCCACAACAAGTACAAATATGACTCTGTCATTGTCCATGTTGGTGTAAATGACCTGAGACATATGTCCATGGACTACATGAAAACAGACATGGGGGAACTCTCTGATCTTGTAACCCAGGCAGGTACGACCCTAGCCCTGAGTAGCATCCTGTCATCACCCAGAATGAAACCATAGTACAAGAACAAAATGACTGACTTCAACAATAAGCTAAGCTACAGGTGTCATTCTAAGGGGATCCAGTATCTGTCTGCCTGGGATGACGTGATCAACAGACCATGATGCTTTGCCAGAGATGGCCTGCACCTGTCGCCCTTGGGATTCCAGACACTGGCTAAGGCTCTTGCCACCCCTATAGTGCCTTTTTAGGCAAGGTTCAAATGACAAATTCACCACTGTAACAGGTACAAGCAAAATCTGAAGGTAATGCTACTCAATGCTAGAAGTCTAAACTTCAAAATGCATTCACTTGAGGCACTCCTTAAAATGGAGAACATCGAAATTTGTGCAGTGACAGAGACCTGGTTCAAGGCTCCAGAGAGCACCCCTGCATTACCAGGCTATAATTCATACCACACCTTTCTGTTACCTAACCTGGACTGAAACACAAAAGGCGAAGGCGTGTCCATATTAATTAAGGATATCCACACCTCCAGGCTACTTGCTCAGCATAATGCATCCGAGATTATCCAAGTGCAACTAACTTTGGGAAAGACTGCAGTCCAAATTGTAACTTGCTACAGATCCCCCAACCATGCCCCAGGATTCCCACTCCTCATTTCTTGATACACTGGAAAATATTAGAGTACAACCCAACACCCTCATAATGGGTGATTTCAACTACCCCACAATTAACTGGGAAAACTACTCATGTTCCAACTATTTTGCTCAGCATTTTCTGGAATTCATAAATTACAGTGCCTTGGATGAACTTATCCACACCCCCACCAGGGGCAACAATATCCTAGACCTGGTCATTACCAATATGGGCGACCGGTGTTCCACACCAGAGGTCAATTCCTCATTGGTCAGATCTGACCACAAGCTAATCACCCTAGACATCCACATTCCGCCCCCACCCCCATTAGGGACACCACAGTAAAGAATTTCTCCAAAGCCAACTATACGCTTCTAAAGACAGAAGTGGCAAACTTCACAACACCCATGCGGATGGACAATAGGGATACGACTGCTGAATCCTACACAAATGCACTTTATAAGCACTTACATGAGTGCATGGATCGTGTTATCCCTAACAGAACCAAGATGCTATCCTCCAAAAAAGGAAGACAATCTGGTGGTCCCCTGCCATAAACAAACACTACAACAGAAGAAAGAAACTGTTGCAAAAAAGTGTAAAATCCCATGATTGGAGGAACTCCCTGGTCAGCCTCAGTAAGAAGCTGAGATCCCTCATAAAATCCTCCAAAGCTAGCTACGAAAACAAAACTGCCACTGATTCTAAAGACAACCACAAAGCATTTTATAGCTATGTCAAGAATCTCAATGGCAACACTCAGATCTGGTCTGAGTTACGGCACAATGGCACTAAATATACAGAACCAACTGACATTGCGAACATCCTGGCAGATAGGTTCAGTGCTAACTTTACCCCTCTCTCACCCCCTAAAGGGCCCCATCTCTATACCGGAAGAATGCAAAGATCCTGTAATCATGGCTGCACTAGTAAAAAACACACTCTCCAAAGCCAAGAACACAGCATCCGTGGGACCTGACAACATCCCAGGCTGTGTTCTACACGAACTACAGAATGAACTGGCACCCCACCTAAGCACCATGTTCAATCCTAGCCTCACCTCAGGCTTTGTGCCCACTGAATGGCGCACAGCAACGATTATCCCACTCCATAAAGGGGGAGCCACCATGGACCCCGGGAACTACTGCCCCATTAGCCTAACGAGCCTGGTCTGCAAGGCAATGGAACGTATCATCATGGAACTTATAAACAAAGACATTGGTAATCACCAAACTCTGGACCTCGCCCAGTTCGGGTTTGTAAAAGACAGATCATGTCTCCTAAACCTGATAGACTTCTTTGAAGCAGTCACCAATGTCATAGATGAGGGTAAGGTGGTTCACACAGCCTATCTAAATCTTGCCAAGGCTTTTGACACCATCCCCCACTCTGGAATTATAGATAAACTCACTAAACTAGGTATAAATCCCTATGTCACACGATGGGTTGCCAACTGGCTCACTGACAGAACCCACACTGTGAAAGTAGCAGACTCCAAATCCAACTTCAGACCAGTGACAAGTGGAGTACCACAGGGTTCAGTCCTGTGTCCTCTCCTGTTTGGTATCTACTTTTCTGAAGTACAGGCTAACACAGAAGGTCTCTGGCTAACAAAGTCTGCAGATGACTGCAAACTAGGAGCCATAATAAAAACTCCTAACGATGTGAACATCCTACAAAAGGGCCTCAATGACAGAGATGCCTGGTGTCAAAGCCATGGTCTCAAACTCAGTGCCAAAAAGTGCATTGTCATCCCCTTTGGTAAAAACTCTGTACCCATGAGCTACCACACAGTTGGTAGTCTAACACCGAAAGTGTTATAAGAGACCTTGGAACACAGGTGGACAGTGGTCTCTCCTTTGATAATCACATCACCACAGTAGTCTGGAAATCCTTCTACATGGCACACCTCATCACAAAAGGTTTCTCATCCAAGAAAAAAAGAGGTCATTGTTCCCCTCTATTCATCACTCATTAGAGCCATTATAGAGTACAACGCCCCTTTTGGTATGTACCTCACAAAACATCTACAACAACTAGAAAGGCCGCAGAAATACCTCACAAAGAGGATTACTGGCCTCAAACATATGGCCTATGCAGACAATCTCAAAAAACTCCAGCTTTACTCTGCCGCATATTGCCTACTCAGAGGCAGTCTCTGCTTAACATATCTCTGCTTAACATACAAAGCTATTTCAAACCCAGACCTGTTGGACATGCTCCACTTAAAGAAATCCCGATCCATCCGAGCTCAAGGGACCTAAACCTTGTCACCACAATAAACAGAACATGCTGGAGGGATATATTTCTGTCCCAGAGACTTCCCATACTCTGAAACAAACTACCTAACTATATCAAACAAAGCTCCTCATTAGCACTCTTCAAGAAAAATATTGATGATTGGATGGGAAATAGGAAATTCACCTCGGGGATCACCTCTGGGGCTCTGCTCGACAGAGGGACAGGAAAATTATTTTCTTGTATGGCGAAAGCCAGGATACCTTTTTGGCTAGGCTTATGTAAGCCCTAGGGCCAATAGCCTAGTACCTACCTATGAACCTATGAATTGGGATCTTTAGAAAATGGTAGGAGCAAATTACATAGAAAAAAATGGGACTTGTGGGAACAAATAATACAGGGGAGGAATGAAGTTTAAAAGAAGGCAGAGTTTAAATGAGCTACGTATTGTTTGACAATGACTGGGTAAATAAGTGATGTATAATGTTTGCAACTAAAATTATGTCAATATGGTTTGTGATGTATATTGCTTGCAACTAAGATTATGTCATTATGATTTGTTTTCATTTATATAAATGTTTGATTGTCTGACATACGTGATAATATAATAAAAATATTTCTTGTTTAAAAATACTACAAATTTAAAATACATAATTTGAAATGTTGGTGTATTAAATTAAGAAATATAACTTAAAACACTCAGGAAGGTGAATTAAGGAATGCATGCCTTTAAGCATAGTCCTAAAAATGTGTGCAGAGAGCCTATGGTTAGAATACAGCCCAGGCTCCAAGGTATACAATCTGCCATTGGCCATTTGCATTTTCAATGAATGTGATTTTTGTTTGTAAAAAGTTGTATTTTGGTGTTTAAATTATAATTTATTTGAATACCTTTGATATTCATATTTGATCTTATAGTTTGCAAATGGTGCCATTAACTAAAACAAATAATAATAACTGTGATAAAGGGCATCCCTGTTAAGTACCTTTACTAACTGTAACTGCTTTATAAGTATATGAATCTATTTTTATGTAAGCAAAAGATTTCTCATAAAGGAGAATAAGCTGTAAAAAATTGTTTGAAAAATTATATTCCTCAAAAACAGATAATAAATACTCCCAATTAACTGAATCAAATGCACTATTAATATCCAAGCTCATCAAAGTTAACTTTTGTATTATTAACATAATCTATTATTAATAGTCTTTTTATATTATGCTAAGAATTTCTATACATTATGAAACTAGTTTGGTCCTTATTTATCAGCATAGGAAGAAATTGATTCTATTTGCATATATTACCATAAATATTTTATAATCTATATTTAATTAAATTGATGTACAAGAAAATTTTGTTGGATCTTTGTCAGCTTATTACATTTGAAGTTATGCTAAATAATAACATTACCAATAAATAATACCACCATATACAACTAATTTAAAATAATTAAAAGATGTTTTAATAAAGAAATTCAGAGTTTTATAGATATAAATTAAGTAGAACGTACTTTAGAGATTTTTATGTGGGATTCTTTGAAATCACACATATGGTAAAATTATAAACTTTTATACAAATAAGAAAAAGCAATGGGACAAGGAATTAATAGACTTACAAAAGATTGATAAGTTTAAATTAGATATTCAAAAAAGGAATAAGAATTTAAGTCAAAATTAATAGATTACATAATAAATATTTAGAATTTTTACAACATAAAACTGTGATACATTTAGAAAAGATTAAAATGAATACCTACTCTTTAAATCCTAATATGCATAAATTAGCAGCTACAACAAAGGCAATTGTTAAATCTAATCATATCAAAATGATGTATATTCAAAATAGTAAAAAAGTTACAGAATTAGAAGATATCTTAGGTGCATTTAGGATTCATGTTGGTAAAATTAACCAGTACAATCCAACAATGGATACACAAGATGGAATACAAACACTTATACAGAATCATATTAAAACTAAATTCTCAAAAGATCAGATAAAACTAACTGATAAACCTATATTAATGTCTGAAGTTAAAATTAAAACTAACAAATTAAACCCAAAAAAGCTCCTGGAAATGATGGTATTATCTCAGAATTTTATAAAGTAATATCTAAAGAAGCATGGATTGTTTTGTTGAAAGTATAATAGTTAAAGGACTACCAAATGTTCCACCATTTTGGAAATGAATGTGCTTTTCAAGATAAGAAAAGTTTATTCTTGCTCATGTTAAGTTTGTTTTTAATGTGAGACTGTTTTATTTAGCAAATGTCCATCAGTGTTTGTGCTTTGAAATTCGTAAAAAAAAAAGTTTTAAATTAAATCCATATCTCTGTAATCATTATAAAAGTAAAAACAACAATGTACACTGACAAGTTTGAACAGTGTTTATGGTAACTGGGAAGAGAGACAGCCATGTAATGGAACAATGGTATGGCTCTGTGTGTGTGTGTGTGTGTGTGTGTGTTTGGCTGGTCATTAACCTGGCCTAAGGGCCCATATGACCATCATCCAACTCTGACAGCAAGTAAAAAGTGTACACATAAATTCGACCAAGATGAAATGTAAAATATTAATATTTTATGTTTACTTTGTATAAATATCCCAAAACCACTGTTTCAGTTAGATTGAAAAAGGACTAAATGTATGAGGATGTTGCTTTACCACATAAATAAGCTTTCCAAAAAATATTACTTGCACTTTTAAATGTTGTTACATTTGTGCAAAAAGTACAGCTGTGTAAAATCTTGCCATAACAGTAGATGCCCTTCTCTTCACTGTTGCAGCACTCTTTACTGAAAGTATCCCCTGCCAAGGGTAGCCCAATGTTTGGCCAGTATACCAAAGCCTTAGGTTTTCAAGGACGTTGTCCATCACACATATGCTCCCTGCTCACCGCATAGGGCATAAAGGTGATGTACTGACATGTCTATCTCAGAAATGAATAGCCCCAGGAGGAACAGTCCAAGTAGAAACGGAGGAACATGTGCATCCAGAAGGAAAAAGGAGAATATAAAAAGGGGAGGAGGGAGAGAGCATATACTGCAACAATGAAGAGAAGGACAGCTACTGTTATGGTAAGATTTCACACAACTTTACTATGTCCTTCCATTTCACTGTTGCAGCATTCTTTACTAAAGGCAGAGTACAAAAGCTCAAGAGGAAACTCGGGAGGAGGAAGGCCCAGCAGGGCCCTCAAGAATCCCATGCAGGACAGCCCTGGCAAAGCTAGCTCTAGCCCTGGAAACGACATCCAGTTTATAATGTTTAGTAAAGGTATGGATAGAAGTCCAAGTAGCAGCCTCAAGGATGGGCTTGGTATCCAATCCTTTGAAAAAAGCATAAGAGGAAGCCACAGCCCTGACAGATTGAGCCTTTACAGAAGCAGAAAGGCTTTTCCAATGAGAGGAGTAACAAAAAGAAATGGCCTTGTAGAGCCATGAAGAAATGGTTTGCTTAGAAACATCCAAACCTAGAGATCTAGGATGAAAAGAAACAAGAGTTGCTCAGACTTGCGAATGGCCTTAGTATTATCCAAATAATATCCAAGCTATCTATGGATATCCAAGGTGTAAAGAATCTTCTCACTTAGAAACTGCAAAGGAGGAAAAAAAAGTGGGCAACCTAACAGACTGATTAAGAGACAATTCATTAACCACCTTGGGCATAAAAGAAAGATTAGTAAGAAGAAACACCTTATCCCTATGAAAAACTAAAAAAGGAGGAACAACCATAAGGGCCTGAAGCTCAGAATCCTCCTAGCTGAAGTAAGAGCCAAAAGAAGAATGGTCTTCCATGTACAATGCTGCAAGGAAGCTGAAGCTGCAGGCTCAAAAGAAGACAGAGTCAAATTTTCAAGAAAAAACTAAGGTTCCAAGAAAGAATTCCTTAATTCCTGAGAATCCTAATATGAAAAACACCTTTAAGAAACTGACTTCAAACGTAGAGGCTAAAAAAGGTATCAAAGGCAGACAAGCCCGAACAGCTGAAAGATGAACTTTAAATAAAGAGTATGCCAATCCAGCATTGACCAATTCATACAAATAAGACAGAGCCAGAGGAACCTCCACAGAAAATGCATCCAGATTGAAAATCTCTTCCATTTGGACACACAAGATTTTCTAGTAGTGGGCTTCATGGCCTCCTGCAGAGTCTAAAGCACGTCCTTAGGAAAAAGTTTTCGAAAAGGAATCAAAACCCTATCAGTGTCAGTTGAAGAGTGGACAAGTGAGAATGGATGAGAGACCCCGGTCTTGTGTGAATAGGGCCACCCTGTGAGGTAGCTTGTGGTGACTGCCCTTGGCTAGATGCAAACAAAGAGGGAACCAATGCTGTGTGGGCAAAAAGGAAGTAACTAGCAAGATTTTGGAGGAGTCCTGTTCTATCTTGAGCAGGACCCTCAGTATGAGAAGAAGAGGAGGGAAGGTGTAGAGTAACATCCCCTTCCAAGAAAAAGGCAGGGTGTCCACTTTCCATGCCACAGGACTTGGGAATCTGGTACAAAAAAAGAGGATGTTGTCTGTTCAGAGGGGAAGCAAAATGATCCACCTGAAGACTACCCCATGTCCAGAAACACATCTCTGTGAAACATCCACTCGTGAGTCTGTGTTATGGACCTGCTCAGAGTCTGGCACATTGTTTAGTTCTCAAGGAATATAAACAGCCTGAACAGTCACTTGATACTGGACAGCCAGATCCCAAACCTGAGGAGCTAGTCAGCACAAAAGGTAGGTCCTTGTCCCCCACTGCTTGTTAATGTACCACGTCATTATAGTAGCGTTGCATTTTATATTGCTCAGCTCATAAGTAAGGGCATTGCCTCCAGAAAAGAGGTTATAACTCCTCTGTACACTTCCCTCATCAAGCCAATAATAGAGTACAACACTCCCTTTGGTATGTTCCTTTCCAAATATCTGCAGCAATTGGAGAGACCACAAAGGTTCTTTACAAAGAAAATTCAGGGTCTTCAAGACTTGTCTTATTCGGACAAATTGAAATCATTATCACTTTACACTGCGTCATACGGACTGCTCAGAGGAGACCTGTGCCTTGCATATAGAGCAATCTCTGACCCAGCTTTAATGGAAGCACTGCACATTCACAAGTCAAATGGGACATGGGTCACTCGCTCAAAGGACCTTAACCTGGTATGTGACATCAACAGAACTTGCTGGACAAACAGATATGTTTCACAGAGGTTGCCTACCTTTGGAACAAGCTTCCTATTCATGTTAAACAAAGCTACTCATTGGCCTTATTTAAGTGTAATTTAGACAACTGGATGGGTAACCGGGAATTCACCTTAGGGGTTCTAACTGTGTCCTTCTTGGACAGGGGTAATAAGTGCTGATTTTAGTGTCTGCTGAAACCAGGCACCCTTGGGAATATGGGTTGAACTTGGCTAGGCTTGTAAGGGAAATGGGGCCGTTAACCTAGTAACCTATGATCCTATCATCTGTAAAGATTTTGAGAAGTCCTGGAAGAAAGAGTATGGAAGTCTTGAAGAGTAAGAAGGAAAGCTCTCATCTCCTTGATGTTGATATGATCTGTCCTCTGCTCTGATGAATGGGCCAAAGAAACTGAACCTTTAGAGGCTGAAAGAAGCATTCCACTCTGTGTCTGAGGCATGTGAAAAAGTTCCATAGAGGGGATTGGGGCTGAAAATGAAGCCCTGGGTTGAGAGACAGCTGTTGCTCTAGTTTGAGGCATGGATGAAGAGGAACTAGAAAGTCTAAGGGATGACAATGCTGAAGCCATACAGACTTTAGGAACCACTGTAGCGTCCTCATATGAAATCTGTCTAGAGGAAGCATAGGAATGGTAAAAGCCACATGACCCACAGCCCTTACAAACTCCCTGGTTGTAACAAACATCTGAGGAAGACGGAACTGAAAACAGGCAACTAGAGCCAGAGCCTTGGGTGGTGGCAAGGAAGCCAGCACAGGAATGGTCTAGAGCCTGCACTTGAGAAAAACATGATCCTGAGAAGGAGTCCTGAAGGATTTCTGGAAATGTATTGCAAACCCTAGGCTTTGCAAGAAGTGAATAGCAGAGTGCATGTGCTGAATCAAGGTCTCTATGGAGGAAGCCTGAATGAGGTCATCAAGGTATGGAAAGATCTGCATCTCTCTCATGCTGCAAAAGGCAATCACAGGAGCAAGGCATTTGGTGAAAACCCTTGCAGCAGCAGCATAAAGGCCAAAGGGTAAAGCAGAGAACTGAAAATACAAGGAAGAGACACAGAAATACAAATATTTCCTGAAATGGGGATACATAGGGATGTGAAGATAGGCATCATTGAGAGGAAGATAGACCAGGAAAGCTTGAGTAGGAAGAAGAAGAGCCTGACGGGGCAGGATTTGAATAGAAGGGATCTTCTGAAAGGTATTAAGCTGTGAAAGGTCCAGAATGGGACTTTAAGTGCCTTCTTTCCTGGGAACCAAAAACATCCTGGAATACAACCCCTTCCCCCTTTGAGGAACAGAAACTGTTTGGATGGTGGTTTGAGACAAAAGGACCTGAAGTACCTCTGGAAAAAAAGGGCAGAGGTTATTGAGGAGGTTGAGAATGCCTAGAAAGGGAGAAGGGATTACTGCACCATGAAGTATTCCTGATATATTATAGACAGAACCCAAGAGTCCTGCATGATCCTTAACCAATTTGGAAGAGACAAGGAAAGATGAAGAGACAAAGGAACCTGACCTAGAATGGAGGGAAGATGATAGTCTGACAGAACCTGGTTTGTCTGGAAAAGGAAACTTCTGAGTAGACTTAGCAGGAGGAGATTGTCTAGATCCCTTTTTATCTTTGGGAGGAGGATTTGACTGTCTACGTACAAAGACAAGCTTAGAAGGATAATTCCTCTGAAATATAGGAATAGGGAAAACAAAAATATGTTTTAATTCATACAAGGCTTTGCCCCTTTCCTGCAGGGACTTAAAAAGCTCTGCAGCTGCAGTACCAAAGAGATTTCTATTATCAAGGGAAGCATCCATCACTTTAACTTTAACATCATCAGGTAAAGAAAGTTTGGAGGAAAAGCCAAGAATAATGCCTCAACACAGAACCAAAGGCAGCAGCTGTAGAAGAAGCATCAGCTGCATCATAACTACATTTAATAGAATACTGAGACACTTGAGAAGAGCCCAACAAAGACAGGGCCAAAACCTTCCCCTCAGAATCAGGAAGGTCAGAAATAACCTGATAGCCCTGAGAAAAAAGTGCCAAGATATACCAGGTTATATTGGTCTGATAATTAATAGCCCGAAAGGCCACGGTAGCAGTAGTACACACCTTTTTGTCTAGCCTTTCCATGTTCCTAATGTCTTTGTCAAAAAGAAGCAATTTAGTAGAAGACAATACTTTGGAAGATTTGTCAGAATAGACAGACACAACAGAGGAGCCAGCAGAAGGACAGTTGTAAAGAAATTTACAGTCATCAGGCACCTTATAAAACTTGTCGGGTTGTTTTAGTGGCTGGAGGCTTGGAATCAGGAGCCTGAGAAGCTGCTGGAAAAAGTGTCAGACAGGGCAGCTAGGACCAAAGGGACAGCAGAGGGCTTAGGGGACACCATCTGGAGGCATTCATAATAGCTCTTCTGGACATCAGAATCCAGAGTGCAGTCCCATTTAAAACATTCTACCATATAAGAAACAGTATCCTGAAAAGAAAGTTCCCCAAAGGGAGAATCTGGAATAATTAAGTTCTCCTTCTCAGAGCCACAGTCAAATGGAGAAGGAATCTGAGAGAAGTAAGCCAAGGAATCTTCCCCAGATTCTAATTCCTCATCAGAAGAGTTCTGCTCCCTAGGACTCTTAACAGGAATAGATGACCAAGGTGGGGGTTGGAAGAAAACACTCCCAGGGGAGGCTTCAAGGCCATGGGTGCATTAAACAACCCCCTGTGTAAAATCCTGCCATTCACACTGGGGATTTTGGCAGTGGCGGCTGGTGACTTCAAACTATAGGGGGGCTGCAGGAGACTGCTGAATGGGTGTGGCCAATGGGAAGGGGTGTGGCCAACAAAAAGCAGGTGGGGCTATGCTCAAAATCACAATAACTGGAACTTTAATTAAATACGCTGCCCTGGGTGCCAAACCATCATTATGAGAGTCCAATCAAGACAAAACGAAGTGTAGAAGAAAAAAATATTTCAATGCATTGGCTACATAACAACTTACTTAATATCTAGATGGAAACACAAAGGTTGTGAGGCATGAAAAAATAACTTACTTTTTAAATACATTACTGGAATGCCAGTCAAAAGCAGTTATAATTATAATTTATATTCAGCTTTATAAAATTACCAAGTAACATGCTGAATGCAGCAATCTCTGTGATACCCCACTTGTAAAAATGTTCCTTATCCAAAAAAGACCTGCTGCCTGACAGCTATCTACTTGTTTCATAGGGAAGACATGATCAAAGTAAAAATGAACAGCAAACAAGCTCAAGATAAATTATTTAAAGGATTACTGCACAAGTATTGGAACACACATGATATATTGGCATTCTGTTTAGTTTACGGGTAAAGCCTGCAAAGATGACTACAAGTCTCCAACAAATGTAATGAGCTTCTGAAAATACTGTAATCCTGTTCTTTATTACAAATACTGTCATATGCATTTCAATACCCAAGGCTTATACGTTATTAAGTTATGTAAATATTCTCTGCATGGCAAAAACAAAAAGGCTTTCAATGTTGGTAATCCTTTAACAGTATGCTCATTAACGCTTACTTGCATCTTACAATCTCAGACAAGCTTACCTGATGGTCATTAAAGCCTTGCTACTTAAACACAGAGCAATATGCAGTGCAACACATGCATTTTCTGAATAATAATAAGCTTAAATCAACAGTATAAAAATATGACAGAAAACCAGAACATTCTGCAAAATCAAGGACAGATGAAAAGCTACTGTGTAGTACTTATGTCTAGCTTGGATGGGGGAATACTCTGCACACTTACACTGCATAACTGCTCCTTGCCTTGCTCGGGCACATCCAGAGTCACTACTTGGGGGAGTGGGGTGTAACAAGTATGTCACAATTTCAAATGTCTCTGGCTGACTGTGATGGCCTGACACATATGCCATACCTCTCAGCCTTAGAGCAAGAAATCTGGACAAAACCATAAGAAGTGGGACAAACAAAGGCTCAAAAATAAGGGCAATTTTAAATATTGCTCTTATAAACTTAGAAAGATAATAGAGTAGTAGATCTTGCATTAGTATGAATTTTCTGAAGGGTATGAAATCTGAAACTCAAATGTTTGTCATTATTTTCTAACTTCAATCTTTAATAATTTGCCACTAATTTGCCAGAAAACCACAATTTTATAAAAACGGACCAAAAATGTGATGCAAAAATATAAAATATCCACACAATACAGCTGGGAACCTGTCAAAGAAGGGACACTTTTTTAATATTAGCACTGTTAACTTGAGCAGCTGACAAAATAAGAGAATCTACATGCATTTCTGAAATTAAAAGTAATCTATAACTCTGATCATTACAATTATTTATTAATTGTAAATCCTCTACAGTTTCTTCCAAATTTACAATTTTTGCCGTGGGATTATTAGGGGGAGAGCAACATTTTGAGCCAAAATCGGGGACAGTTGAGAGATTTGTATATACCTAATTCTATAAAGCGATTTATTTGCATGTACCTCTCATCCTCACAGGATGCACTGATTGTTTCTATCCCCAGAAATAGTAAGTTCATCTTATGTCCTCCAGGTGCTCCAAGAAAAGTTAGCAATTGTAAGTTCTTCAGCATGTCCTGAGTCTTCCTTGGACCACCTCCCAGTGGGCTGTGGTAGCCGGTGGCATACTCAATAGGTGGTCAAACCACCTCAACTGACTATTCTCAGTCTGGAGGAGAAAAAGTTGTACTCTGAGATCCTCCCAGATTACTGGGTTCCTTTTTCTGCCAGAGAGGAAGCCCAGCTACCCTGCAAAGGAATTTCATTTCTAATCTTGCATCCACGCTACCATCCTTTATTCACTATCCAGAGCTTGTGACCATAGGTGAGGATGGGGGCAATAGACTATCTGGTGAAGTGAAAGCATCATGTGATTCATTTCTCACTTCACCACCACATAATGGTACAATCTCTTAAGTACCCATTCATTCATTTATGTGTCTGAAACTACTCTAACTTTATTCAAGAAAAACATCCTAAGATACTAAAACTTCTATAGGTGAGGTAGCTACTGTTTGACTGAAGAGAGTAATTCACTATTTTTGAGAAGAGAATCATGACTTCTGATTTGGAGGTGACAATTCTTATCCCACTCATTTCTCACTCAGCTGTGAATAACTCCAGTACATGCTGAAGATCACTTAAGAAATCTGCATTACCTGTCAGCTGGTGCCGCGTACTTAATATTCAGTCAGGTGTTTGAAAAAAAAAACATATCTGCTTTAAGAGTTCTTACACACTTGCATGATCTGCCTAAGAAAACTTTCTTAGCTAAAATGGGCACTCCACTACTTTTTGATGAGGTCCCTGAGGCAAGGATATGGGGTATCCAATTCTTTTTAAGGAAATCAGATTGTGAGGCACATATATGGGGTTCATGTACAAACATGTCTCTATTCATATTATACCGAAAATGTTAGAGAAGTATTTTACAAGCTACCTGAATGCATGTAAACTCCAGGATCATCTCACAAAATTTAATTTCATAAAACTAATACCATTTTACATGCCAACCTGCCCCCCTTCCAACTACATATTCATGGTTGGAAAACTGTCATTATTTCATACATTGTACACAAGACTGCCAGAGTAATGACTTTACCATAAGTAAATATACAACAGCAGAACGTGGTATACTTGATTGGTCAATGCTAGTTGAACAGTAATAACAGCTAACTAACCCTCATGACCAGAACCTGAACTTCTGATAAGTGGCTAGCTTGTAAGAGAAATGCTCCTTTCAGCAAAAGCAACTTTATGTGCATCCATCCAAAGTGAAAGACAATGTTGGCAGCATTTACCCCATTGTTTAATAAGGTTAGGAGACTAGAAGTGTCATGAATTGTTTCATATATTTTTATTGCTAAGGTATTCTTTGACCAATCCTCCAGTAATTGCATTTCTTCTAGCACATCTTCCCTCAGTTAATAAGTACGTCTTTAATAGTATTAGCATGTTTTTTTTAAGTGATTAATTTTGTGAGATAATTTATTATGACAGTCTTTTCAAGATTAGACATTCCATTCTCATAATATGGCAACTGTGGCTCCATTTTTTAGATATGCCATACTGCATATTACAAATAAAATATATGCAGCGACAGTAATTCTGTCTTGAGTGCTGCTGCTGTCGAGACTGAAAGATCTTGTGAGACAGTAGGGGAATCCCCTGATAATGATAAGCTAGCCTAGGGCACATGGAGTGTGTAACTCAGAGTTACAGTAACATAATTTATCTTTAATAATTATGTTACCTTTCTTATAATACTTGTCTGACATTCTTCATAGAAGCTGTCTTCTGATGTTTTCTTTCTGTAATGTTTGTCTTGAGGAAAAAGGAGAGGTGAATGAGGAGAAACAGCCTGTTTGTTCTACTACTCAGCAGTAAATGGTGATGGCGGAGGCTTTCTTATTGTTAAACACAGATATCGGACCCCTCCTTATGCTTTGCACCAAGAAGGATTCTCATTCTCCATGTAAGTGTCTCCTTCTTGACTATTCAGACCAGGACTAAGGAAGAAAGAAGAAGTTTCTAATTTTCGCCAAGCTAAAACCACCATTAGCCACTCATGATGCCTACTACTATAACTGAAACATGTATGAATCCCAAGTATTCTAAAACCAGCAAAAAATTTAGTTTTATATGATGAGGAGGTTAAATGAAATAAAGTAGCCATTTCTTTTAAATAAACTGAGATAAAGTTTTTGCGAATATTAACTAATGTTCCATGCACCGACATATTTTCATCAGTTTAAAACCCCATGGATGGCAGCAGCAAATACATATTTTGCTAATCTATTACCTGGGCTAATACAGAATCTGAAAGGTCTTCAAATGCCAGATGCCTTAGCACACTATGGTGCATTTTTTATCTCAGGACATAACCCCCAACTCCTCCATTTTTAATGCTTGGTTTGTCATGGAAAAATTCTGTAGGCTTACACTGGGATCCAAATAACATGGCAAAGCAATTCAAAGAGAAGCTAGTGTGTTACACATACATACCACTACACCAAGAAGAAAAGAAACTCTGTACTTACTTACTACTACTTTTTTTTCAGCTGCTGCTGTGTCACGTTGGTCCAACGATTCAGCGAACGAAATTAGGCTGCCAAGGCAAGCAAATAAAATCCACCACAAGTCCACAACTGAAACTGGCTGCAACTGTTTGCTTCTCGCTCTTTTCCTAGCACAAAAAGCCTGGGAAGAGAGCGACAACCAATCAGCAGCCTTTAGCCCAGCAAGCACATCATGACGTGCCTGCGGACGTCGCAGTCCGAGCCCCTTCCAATTCTATGCGGTTTGGAACCGCATAGACTTCTGGGCATCACAATGATACCTTCATTACACCACCGGGCTGCAATCAAAACAAAAAAAAAATCTGTTTAAAACCGCTGCAGCCCAAGGTGGTTAAAGTGCGCATGCGCGTACTTCCGAGTCGCGGATTCGAATTTTACATTAAACAAATAAAAAACAGCTGCTACACACAAGAAAAGGTATTTTTTTTTTTTTACATTTTCTTCTTCTTTTTAGCTGAGGGGGCTGCAGTCCGGCAGTCCGATGCCACGAGCCGCCCCTGGATTTTGGAGAACAGAGGAGATGTGTTTTGTTTTCTACTTTTTTCAAAGGAACATCAGTCCTAAAGACATTAGGAGGTTCAGACCCTTGCCAACATTCATTCATTCATTCATTCATTCATTCATTCATTCAATGTAGTGGGAATCGCCTACCGAACAAGAATCTGCGAACACCCCTCAGTCCAACGGATATGATCAGCCTAGGCTTCCCCTCAACATCTGCAATGGATGTCTGCAAAGCTTCCTAGAATGTGCAAGAAGCCAGATCCATGTCACCCTCCAAAATGGTCATGGTAGAGGAATCCAACTGAACAATCTGACGATTCTCTGGACTTTCACCAGTCCCGAGAGAGAGATATCTGGGGGGAGGCAGTATAAGCAGCAGAATCTTACCTGACTTTTTTGGTCTTCTTGACAGAAGGCTGTCCCTAGCGAAGGAATGATTCTATCGCACCCTGTGCCAACAACTTAAGACACTGGTTCTCTAGGTAGACAGACAAGGAGGAGACGACTACAAAGGGTCTTGGAGACCATTGCTTGACAAGTCGAGTACGAAGTATGGTCGTGAGAAGCACCCAAGCAAAACAGACACTGCTTGTGACTGTCCTTATGGGAAGTCGGTCTCCAACAGTGACATTTTCTCTTTCTGAATGACATGTAAACTCACAATCAAAGAAAAACAAGATAAGAAGAAAACCTTAACAGGCCACATATCTGAAAACAGCCTGGTTACCGTCACAAACAAAGAAGCATTCAGAATGATGGTCAAAGATGGTACTTGGATTGGTGGCAAAGAAGTTCTGAGGTAGGTATGTCTGTACATCACCTTTTTGCCATACACCGAGTGGGGAGCAAATATATGACTTAGGACGTCCTGGGGGGGGGGGGGGGTTATGTCTTACCATAACATTCCATCTGTGTTGTTGATCTTCATATATTCTTGACTGATGGGTTATGATTCCGATCCTTGGAACCGATCTATCCGTTATATAGCTCGCGCCAGCCAAAAAACTCTCGAGCTAATAGTCTACCCATAATGCCCCTCTTTACATTACTTCAAATTGAGTTTGCGGACTTATAGAACAATAGAAGGAAACTAATCCCAAATGAAGAAGACATATCCATGGAGTGTCCTAACAGAAAAACCCAGGAGAAAAGATTGCTCCACCAGGAATCCACAGGAGGGGGAAGGAGGGTGAGACGCCAAGAACAGATGAAGACTGACAACACAGATGGAACGTTATGGTAAGACATAACTTTTTTATCTGATGTTGTCAATCTTCATCTATTCTTGACTGATGGGACAGAGTCCCCAGCTACTTTAAATCCTGGCTGGCCCTCTGGAAGGATATTCCTGAGAACCAAAGAACCAAAGGCGGCTCTGCCCCTGGAGACCAAATCCAATTTGTTATGAGTAATAAAAGTATGCAGAGCAGCCCATGTTTCTGCTGCGCATATTTCACGCATAAAAGCTTTAGAATAGAAAACAGCTGAAGTAGCCATAGATCTGGTGGAATGTGCCTTCACTGGCATTGGAAGCTTTAGATTCTGTTATAAATGAAAGTAATGCAATCTCTTAGCTATTTTGAAAAGGTAACCTTAGAGACAGATTTCACTAACGTTGTGCCAGAGAAGGAGACAAATAACTGTTCTGACCTCCTAAAATGTTTAGTTCTGTTGAGACAGAAATGTAACTGTCTGTGAACATCTAAAAGGTGTTAGCGATATTCGCCTTTATTGGAAAAATGTGGAAAGAAGACAGGTAAGTGTATAGTATGATTAATGTTGGACTTGAAGACCACCTTACAAAGAAAGGAAGGATTGGCCCTGAGTGTAACTCTATACTTACGGAAAATTAAGTAAGGGGACTTTGAATATAAGGCTTGCAATTCAGAAACTCATCTTGCAGAGGTGATAGCTATAAGCAGAAGGGTTTTTCAGGAGAGGAGCTTTAAATCACAAATAGCTGCTGGTTCAAAGGTGGAAAGTACCAGTGATTGCAAGACAATAGTCAGGTCCCATGGTGGTAGAGGATCTTTAAATGGCGGCTTTACACAGATGGCTCCCTTGAAGAAGACCTTAAAAGTCTGTGTGAAATTAAGGATAGATCTCTGAAGCAATTATGAAAGTTAGAGATGGCAGCTAGAATGACCTTAACAGCAGAAGCGGAGGCTCACCTACCTAAACAAATGGCCAACAATTCTAAAACTTTTTCCACTGGGGCTGAAAAGGGATAGAGGCCACCATCGCAACCCCATTTAGAAAATCTCTTCCATTTACTGAAGTGTAGATTCCTCGTGGATGGTTTATGGGATGCCAGCAAAATTTTTTGTACTGGGGAAGGAATATCACCATGCCTGGCAACTAATGGAATTGGAGGAACCAAGCAGTTAGCTTGAGACTTTGAAGAGTGGGATGCACCAGTCCTTGAGGATGAGACAAAGTCCAGAACTGGGTCCAGAATCCATGGATGATGAACTACATTAGGCCATAGAAAGGGAAAACAAATTTGTCAAGGCAAGAAGGGTGCAATGAGGATTACTTCACTGTTCAACCTGGCTGCTTTCTTGAGGAAAAGAGGGATCACAGGGAAAGGAGGAAAGACATATAGGAGACCCGTGGGCCAATCCAGGAGAAGACTCATCTCTTAGGGACTACCCCTGAGGGGGAATTAGAGCAAAGTAGCCTCTACACTTGTTATTTTGGGGTGAAGCAAAAAGGTCGTAGCAAGGCTGGCCCCAGCAATGAAAGATCTTCTTTGCTACTTTGGGACTGAGAAACCACTCGTGAGGCATTAGAATGCATCTGCTTAGTTTGTCTCATCACATTTGAACTCCCTGGGATGTGCATTGATATCAGAAAGTGGTTGGAGGGAATGGCCCATTGCCACACTCGGAGGGATTCTCAACACAGGGGATAGGATTTGGTTCCTACTTGCTTGTTGATGTACCAAACTACAGACATGTTGTCTGACTGAATTGCAATTGTTCCTTGAGGTAGGGCAAAGTGAAATGCTTGCAAACCTAGTAGCACCGCCCTCAGCTCCAGAATGTTGATATGCAGATTGGCCTCAATTGGGGACCAAGTGCCTTGGACTGTCTTTCCCAGATAGTGCCCCCCCCCCCCCAATCTGGGAGTCATCCATGGTCACTATGGCTTTGGGTTGAGGAGGTACAAAGGGGCAGACCAGAGAATTTGTTTGGATTCCATCCACCAGGACAGGTCCTTTTTGCAGTGACTGGTGGTAAGTATGGGGTGGTTCACTGAGTGGGTTAGAATGGACCACTGATTCGCAAGAAGCCATTGCAGTAATCTCATGTGAAATTTTGCTAGGGGGACCAGAGTGATCGTCACTGCCATAGACCCTAACGCCTGAAGCACTAGTAGGGCTGATACTTTGAGCACAGGAGAGAATGAACTAGAGATTTTATTTTCTGTAATTTGTGGGCAGGTAGAGAGGCGAGGCCACACAAGAGAGAGTGTTGAGATGAGCTCCGATAAATTCTGTATCCTCAGAGGGGATCAGTTGAGATGTTGTAAGGGTGACAGTGATGCCTAGATGCAGGAAAAATTGCAGGATGAATTCTGTCACCTGTAGCAGTAAATGTCTGGCAGAAGCAGTGATCAGCCAGTCGTCCAGATATGGAATCACCCAGAATCCATGCAGTCTCAAGTGAGCTGTTACTGCTGCCAGACATTTGGTGAATACCCTGGGGGCTGTGGTGAGAGCAAAGAGCAGCACCATGAACTGATAGTGACTGGCTCCTAGCAAGAAGAAGAGAAACCTTGAGTGTTTGTCCATTTTTATGTGGTACGTGTCTTGATAGTCTGTAGAGTACATCCAATCATTTTCCTACAGAAAGGGAAGTAGTGACTGAACCATGACCATCTGGAATTTGGACTGTTGAACAAATTTGTTTAGAATGCTGAGATCCAGGATTGGTCTCCAGTCCCCTGTCTTTTTTGGCACCAAAAGGAACCTTGAGTAAAATCCAGATTATATCTGGTCTGGTGTGACTTCTTGGATGACTCTTTCTTTCTAGCAGCTTCTGTACTTCCAAGGCTGCTTGGTCCACCTGACTAGGTGGAACATCAGGGAGTCCTGCTCGAGTTCTTGGATAAAGAGTGAAAGGGATAAGGTAACCTCTGGAAATAATTCTTAGCACCCAGGCATCTGTGATTACTTGTCGCCAAGCTGTTGGGCGCAAAGAAAATCTTCCTGTGACTGCCTCCAGAAGTAAGCAATTGTTCCTCGATACGGTTGACTAGAGAAAGACTCCGCAGAACCCTGGTTCTGCGAGCCACCTCTGTCTCTAGGATGGCGTCTTCCATTAGAACTCCCTCCTCTGCTCCGAGGGGAACCTGCACCACGTGTGTCCTGGGAAAGCCTCTGGGACTTCTTAAACCACATCTTATCACTGCTCTGATCCCTGGAATAGGCACGCTGGGGAGCAGAAAAATATATGTCCACTGTAGAC
Organism: Protopterus annectens; assembly: GCF_019279795.1. Classification (NCBI taxonomy): domain Eukaryota; kingdom Metazoa; phylum Chordata; order Ceratodontiformes; family Protopteridae; genus Protopterus; species Protopterus annectens. The sequence goes on along the minus strand of NC_056749.1, from coordinate 666,661,557 downwards.
AGGGTATTTCCATCTTTCTCACACCTGGATAGAGTTTCTTTAAATTTGGGGCCGGACACGGAAGATCCAACAAAAGGAACTCTGACGAAGAAGACTTGAATGGCTCTGCAAACTCACACAGGTGCATCCAAGCATGTCATTGAATTGCAATACCTGAACCGGCTTGACCTGGTCGCCCCTTCGGCTGCATGTGCAATGAGCCTCATGGACGAATTTGAGATAGACACCAGGGTAGCCAACTAGAAGGCCACTTGTTCTTGGACCCCCTCAGTTACTGCTCCTGCTACAGTATCCAATAGTTCCTTGCTCAGATCCCTCTGAAGTCTAGTGAAATGTGCCATGAAGTTTAACGACCTAATGGTAAAGGTTGATGATGTGTAAAACCGCTTCCCAAATCTGTCCATTGCCCTTGACTCCTGGTTAAGGGGATGAACAGTGGAACTTTCCTCAGCCAGTTCCTTTTTAGTGGCAGCTGCTACCACCATGGCATCTACTGCTAATCCTTTTGCCCAGTACTGATGATCCTCGGGAGCAGAAAGTATTTTATCTGGTCTCCGGAGAGTCGGTTCTATTGAATCAGAGGCATTCCAAGCTCACTGAGCGATGAATTTAATAAGACAGTCAGCAGGAGGAGTCACCCAGGAAGTAGATGGGTTTGCAAGTACACAGACTCCTCATAGGAATAGTGTTTGGACTTCCAGTTACCCCTCTGTTTTGAGTACCTCCAGAATGTCTCCATAGGAGACGTCTTCCACGGGTGACAGGTGGGAAACCTCCCCTCACTGAAATCTGTGTCCTCTGTGATGGACTCAGAAATCACCACTCATGCAAATAACGGTTAACCACATTAGAAAAACACAGCCATCTTACATCAACACACACGCTAGGTTAGCCACATCATATCAAAATGCCATACACACTGTATTAACCACATTAATATGCACACATTCAGTCATATCCATATCGTACTGGCACATTCACACAAACAGTGGATTAATCACAAACTGCTACATGTGCAGATATGATGGGATAATGAGACCATGTGTACATACATATACAGACAATGTCACATCACCGCATATACAAATACAGTGGGATAACATAACATTTTCACATATATACAAAATCATTGTGTTAACCACATTGCCGCATACACACAAACAAAATTATAACATGAGAAGCATGACATTCTCTAAGACAGCAATGAATGCTTTTATTCTCAATTTACATCCATGTATTTACATGAAGTCACTGTTAAGGGTTTATAATCACCAGTGCAAACATAATGCAAATACTGTTTTAACTGCTTCAATCATCTGCTTCTGCAATACATAACAGGTGACACCTTCGGCAGAAAATCCTCATAAAAGATCATGGCTTTAAAGAGAATGCCACTTACAGCAAGCCAAGAGGCACTCCAAAGATAATAGCTATGGAAACAATATTACCTTGGGAAGTGAGGAAGGCATGGTGGAAAAAATACCACAGATGTCAAGCAGAATGATGCATACAATTCTCATAATATAACCTTAAGACAACCTTAGGATCATACATGACAGTTTCAAAAAATTTCCAAGACTGCTGTCGTTTAAAACTAAATATGTTAAGACACTTACCTTAATGTGAGTGACATAGCAGGGGTGGCCTGAAGACAAATTATCTGTCAGTTCTTGCAAAAGTGACGGATATAAACCATCTCCGAAGACTGGTACAGCAATGCAACCATCAGGCAGCCTATGCAAACGGTAATTCTTGTCAAGATATCCTTTTTTCTCTAAATACTTCCTGTAAGAAACACAAAGTAATTTCTGTCATCACTGTCATGTTTTGTTACTATAATTCAGTTCAATCCATATTTCAATCTATTAAAAAACTGCGGTGGTGGTGCTGCAGTAGCGTTGTCGCCTCAAGGTTAGACGTTGCCCATTCGATTCTCAGTTAGAGCGTCTTCTGTGTAGCGACATGCGTGAATGGGCGTTCCTTCGTTGAAGGTTGTACGTTTGGCAGTAGATTTTTACGTACTGGCTTGCCGGGCCTATCATTAGCGGACCGGAGTTCCGCTGTGGCGACCCCTAACCGGGAAAAGCTGAAAGACACAAACAAACAACTCCCAGATGCCATTTCACCACCATACACTGGTGGTTATCTTTTCCCATGTCTCAAGCTCCCTTCTCATATAAAGATAACTTGAAGTTTTTAAACTTAATTAGTACGTTAGAATAATGGCTCACACCCATGAAGCACAGTATCTACATCTACCAATAATTAAGGGACAGGCAGTAGAATGGGAAAAAATAGTAGAAGAGATTTTTTTTTCACCATATCTCTCAATAAAGAAGTGAAGCTACATCCATTAGCTGCATATTAAGAAGAGCCTCTACAAGGAACCCAAAAACTCCCACAATAATTCTTCAGTTTTCAACAACAGCCAGTTATAAAGTACCTGGTCAACATTGAAGAAATCCCTTAAAGCTGTACATACCAGTTAACAGTATATCAACCATAGCTGAGAGCTGCCAAAACAAACTGCTATGGAAGATAGAGGACTTTCAGGCTTGAACATTTATAACGTTTTAAAATCTTGTTTTGGTGCAGTGTTATATGCCAAGAACACATGCACAAATACATTGCAGGACAGTGGGGAACAGAAGCAAAGGCAGCACGTTTCCCCCCTATATTATACTCTTTTTCATATTTTTTTTTTAAATTACAGAAGTGGAGGATAGGATGACAGCTAATTAAAAGCATGCAATATATCAGTGTGACATATCACAATATATCAATGTGAATCAACAACTCAATGGCACAGATGGAATAATATATGAATAAAGTGTTTTAATGAGTCAGACATTTCAGACAGACACAATCATTATAGAGTTCATGCCATTAAACAGTCTGATAATTGCCAAAGCCAGTCCCTATACCACACTCCGTGTACAGTGCCACCATATGTATAGATCTTAGGCAATCATACACAAATGCAGAACATCGTCTTGGAAATTAAGTGGTTTGAGTTTTAGACTCAAAAATTGTTTTTCACATAAATACTTTCTGATCATGAAAAACAGCAATTTGTGAAAAAAAAAACAACACTGTTGTTACAGTTCTACAGCCCAAACCAATCATCTTCCAATATAAAAGGTTCCTGTCAGTGAACAACCTAACACCTACTTTGTTATTACTATTACTCCTGTTTCATGACCTTAGAACAATTATTTGAAGGTGTTCCTCACCATTTCCCTTTTACCAACTACATGATGCTTTTGTCAGGTCTTTTTCTAGAATGCATTCATCTGCCGTGGAGCATACTCTAAACTCTCTGCATATCTCAACATATTCAGTTCCATCTGTGAAGCTTCATAACACTATTTCTGAACAAAAGGTGTTTACACTGGCACTTCAATCCATCACACATGAAAGCTGTTGCTGAGACACTAGAAACGATTACGTAATTGACCATTTGCCAATGACATCTTCCCTTCAGCAGACTTGTTGCATCGCACATAACCATCATTATGGTCCAGAAGCTGCATTGAGAGACAAGGCCACATGACCCGTACAGTCTCTCATGACAGCATACCACAGTACTTACAAATCTGTGATTGTAGTTGGTTGCAAAATAACAAATCTCGCCATCTAATAACACAGGCAATATTAACAATGCATATTTAATATTTTTTCAATATTCCTTTTTTGGTCTCACACACACACACACACACACACACACACACACACACACACACACACACACACACACACACACACACACACACACACACACACACATGCACACACACATATGCACACACACATATGCACACACACACACACACACACACACACACACACACACACACACACACAGTCTGTTATATCCCAGTGCCCTTTTTTAATCTTCTCAGTAAGGCAGATGCGAGATAGGGATGTTCCATTAAACTGTCATACTGGCAACGTCTCAGATGTTTTTTCCCTTTGGTGTACCTGTAACACTTCTCACCAGCTCATGGGAAGGTAATTTCTGGGCAGAGGATGTCATCTTCACAACCCTGTTCCACGCAATCCACCTCTGACTCTCACCTGTGTTTCCACCTTTAGGTAGACTCAGCCATCCAAAAAAACAACCGTACACCCTCCTCCTCAGACAAAGACAGCCAAGCCAGATCCACTTATTCTCCCCAACACTGTGGCACAAGAATCAAAATAAGGCAAGATAAGGTAAAAATCACTAGCCCTTTGAGCTATCCCACTACTTAAGTTTAACCTGGCTTTGACCAATTCTGTGCAATCTGCTTATAAAGCCAGTGGTGAAAGTCCTCCTCCATTTTCGGGTTTTATATTTTATCTTTAGATTATATTACATTTCCTGATATGAGAGTATAATATGATACAGATTTTTTTACTTCCAAGACGGCTGCACACTGAGTAAATAGAAGTTATGTTCTTACCATAACGTTCCATGTTAGTTGTCTTCTTCTCGCCTTCTTCTTGCTGGATGGGTTCGGAGCCGACCTCGGCTCCGACTCGGCCACTCTAAAAGCTCGAGAGTTGGTTCCACCGGCTCGAGGCTCCCCTTATATCCCACAATGCTAGGCGAGAGTTACCTCAGATCTCGTTTGTAAGCTAACCCCAGCTTATAATAGAAACAGAATAACTCTAAACAGAGTCCACCTCTAACAACAGGAAGAAAGAAGGGTGACCTACATCCTGATCCAGGAAATATGCAGAACAGCATATGCCTAAGAAAGAGGTGGTAGAAAGAGAGGTCACGATCACAACTCCTCTAGGTCTGTCCAGGCCAGGGGGAAGGAGGGTGGGACGCAAGAAGAAGGTGAGAAGAAGACAACTAACATGGAACGTTATGGTAAGAACATAACTTCTATATGTTAAGTTGTCTATCTCGCCTTCATTCTTGCTGGATGGGACCGCATCCCTAGCACCTTGTCCCGGTGGCCTAACGGAACAGACTCCTGAGAACAGTGGAACCAAAATTAGCTCTATGCCTAGAAGCTAAATCCAACTTATAATGAGAAATAAAAGTGTGAGGAGTAGCCCAAGTAGCCGCTGCACAAATGGTGTCAATAGGCAGTCTGTCTTGGAAGGCTAAAGAAGTAGCCAAAGCTCTGGTGGAATGGGCTTTAGGTTTATTAGGCAATTTTGTTGTCTAATTTCATATACCAGGGAAATCAAAGATGTTAGCCATCTGGATAATGATACCTTTGAAACTGAAAGTCTCTTTCTGCTTTCCGCATAGGAGACAAACAGCTGATCAGATTTTCTGAATTGTTTTGTTCTATCCAAGTAGTACCTCAATTGACGATGAACATCCAGGCAATGTAATTTTGTTCAGACCTATTGGAATACTCTGGAAAAAAGACAGGGAGGTCAATGCTTTGGTTTAGATTTGATGTCGAGACCACCTTAGGCAAAAAGGATGGGTTAGTTCGTAAGGATACTCTGTCCTTATGAAACAAAAGATAAGGAGGACGACAACTGAGTGCTTGAAGCTCTGAAACTCTTCTAGCTGATGTAATGGCTACCAGAAAAAGAGTTTTCCATGATAACAATTTTAAGGAACAGGAAGCTGCAGGTTCGAAAGGGGGAAGAATCAAAGAAGCAAGAACTAAATTTAGGTCCCAAGGAGAAGGAGGATTTCTTATAGGAGGTCTGAGAAGAAAAACTCCTTTCAAAAAGGCTTTGCAGAGTTTGTGGGACATTAGGGCAGATTCAGAAATACCCACATGAAAGTTAGAAATAGCTGCCAATTGAACTTTAAGTGTAGAGGGAGATGAACCTGCATGGAAGAGTTCAGCTAGAAAATCAAGGACTAGTTGGATGGAAGCGGTGAAAGGATCTATGTCCTTTCCTTGAGCCCAATATGTGAAACATTTCCACTTACTCAAATAAATCTTCCTAGTGGAAGATTTATGGGAAGCTATCAATATATCTCTAACAGAGTGAGATAACTGAGGAAGCCTGGCTAAGGTTGGAACTGGAGGAACCAAGCAGTGAGGTTCAGAGAGGGGAGGGAGCGATGAAACTGACCCGACTGATGGATCAAAAGATCTGGAACTAAGTCCAGATTCCACGGTCGCTCCAAGAGAAAACGATGTAAAAAGGGGAACCACACTTGTCGAGGCCAGTAAGGAGCAATGAGGATCAATGAGGCCTTCTGAGCGATAGCTTTCTGAATTACTTGAGAGATCAGTGGGAAAGGAGGAAATGCATACAGAAGTCCCCGGGGCCAAACTTGGACTAGAGCGTCTCTGCTGGGTTGGCCTAGTAAAGGGAATAGAGTGAAATATTCTCTGCACTTGCTGTTTTGGGGAGTAGCAAAAAGATCGCAGCAAGGCTGACCCCACTTGAGAAAAATTTCTCTCACTACAGAGTCTTTCAGAGACCACTCGTGAGGCATGAGAATAGCTCTGCTCAACTTGTCCGCAATATGATTGGACTTCCCGTGGATGTGCGTTGCTATCAGAAAACGCTGAGAAGAAATCGCCCATTGCCACAGTCTGAGTGCTTCTCGACACAGGGGATATGATCTGGTTCCGTCTTGTTTGTTGATGTACCACACTACAGACATATTGTCTGTCTGGATTGCAATTGTTCCCAAGGGAAGAGAGTCTTGAAGGGCTTGCAACGCTAAAAGCACTGCTCTCATCTCCAGAACATTTATGTGCAAGTGGCATTCGTTTGGTTGCCATGTGCCCTGGACTGTCCTGCCCTGATAATGCCCCCCCCACCCGATCAGGGAGGCATCCGCTGTCAGTGTAGCAACCGGAGGAGGTGGAACAAAAGGTCTTCCCGACAGGAGATGGGGGGAAGACATCCACCACATGAGATGCTTTTTGCACGCCTGCGTGATCACAATGGTGTGAGACATTGGAAGTTCCTGGTATGACCATTGAGTAAAAAGCATCCACTGAAGGATCCGCATGTGGTATCTGGCTAATGGAAGGAGAGGTATGGCGCTGCCATAATTCCCAACACCTTTAGAACTAACCTGGCTTTGATTCTGGTGTTGTTGAGAAGGAGTGATACCAATTTGTGAATGTCTGATATCCTTTGATGTGTTAGCCTTGCAGACATGTTTATTGTATCTAGATTTGCGCCTATGTAGGTAATAGTACGACAAGGTGACAAAACAGACTTTTCGCAATTTATTGAAATACCCAGCTTTTGACAAACGCGAAAAGTGTAATCTCTGGCCATCAGAAGGAGATGCTTGGTGGGAGCTGTGAGGAGCCAGTCGTCCAAATACGGAAACACCTGGAATCCTTGTCGTCTCAGGTGAGAAGCTACCACTGCCATGCATTTGGTAAACACCCGGGGAGCAGTGGTGAGACCAAAGGGCAGGGCCCTGAACTGAAAATGACTGGTTCCCAGCCTGAAGCGGAGGAATCTTCTGGAGCATCTGTTCATTTTTATGTGATAGTACGCATCCCGAAGGTCTATAGAGCACATCCAGTTTCCTTTGCCCAAAAGGGGAAGGATGGATTGCAGCGTGACCATCCGAAATCTTGTTTTCTTGACTGATTTGTTCAAGACACTGAGATCCAATATCGGTCTCCAGTCCCCTGTTTTCTTTGGAACTAAAAAGAACCTTGAGTAGATTCCGGATCCTTGTTGGTCTGCTGGCACTGGCTGAATTGCTCTTGTTGAAAGCAGTTTTGAAATTTCCAAAGCTGCTAGATCCCTTTGAGCGGTGGAACATCTGGAAGGGATTTTTTTGACTGATTTGGAAAGCGAAGAAAGGGGATAGAATAGCCTTCGGAAATGATGGACTGTACCCATTTGTCTTGAGTCAGGGATAGCCAGGCTTCTGGGTACAGTGACAATCTTCCCCCGACTGCCTCCGAAGATGGGCAGTCGGGCAACACCTCAGGGATGCTGAAAGGGCTTGTCAGGGAAGGCTTCCCGATTGCCCTGGTTCTGCGGACCCCCCCTGCCCCTAGGGCGACGTCTACCATTATTATTCCCACCTCTGCCTCTGGTGGGGAAACGACTCTGTGCGTCAGGCGAAGTCCCTTGAGATTGTTTACGGAACCACATCTTTCCACCCTTCTGGCCTTTGGGGTAAGGCCTGGAAGGAGTAGAGAAACGGACTCCGACGGCAGAAAGGGTCTTGCCATCAGTCTCGCACCTAGTCAGGGTTTCTTTCACTTGAGGACCAAAGAGAGATGATCCATCAAAAGGGGAGTTTGTGAAAGACATCTTGAAAGGGTCCACAAAATTGCATAGCCGCATCCAGGCGTGCCTACGTAAGGCTACACCTGTCCCTGCGGCTCTGCTCGCTCCATCAGCCGCGTAAGAAAGAAGGCGCATGGAGGAGTTGGTTATGGAATTAAGGGTAGCCAGCTGCGTGTTCATCTTGTCTTGGAAACCCGCAGCTGTAGGATCCTTTAACATTTCACTCGCTTTGATCAAGTCCCTTTGAAGACGAGTGAAATGGCACAGGTAATTCAGCGAACGCATGGTAAATGTCGCTGAGGAGAACATCCGCTTCCCGTACCTATCCATGGACCTAGATTCCTTGTTAGGTGGATGGACAGGTACTGAAGGATCAGCTAGTTCCTTCTTTGTGGCAGCAGCTACCACCATAGCATCCACAGAAACTCCTTTTGTTAAGAATTGTTTGTCTGCTGGAGCTGTTATGAACTTAGAGGGTCTCCTGGGAGTGGGGTCCACTGAATCAGGAGCCGTCCATGCCTTCACCTGCATGAGGGGGTCGAAGGGGGGGGGACACCCAGGAGGTGGAAGGACGAGAGCCAAACGCCTCAAGATACACAGATTCGTCCTCCGAAGGGTTGAGGGCTGGCCAATTTCCCCTCTGTTTCAGGATCTCCAGAATGTCTGCAAATGAGACATCTTCAGAAGGGGAACGGGGGGAACCCTCAGAATCATCCAGATCTGTGTCTGATGTGATGGACTCAGGTGAGTCAATGTGTTTCCTCTTACACTTCCTCTTCCGAGGGGGCTCCTGCCAAATCAGGAGAGGCCTCGGAAGAGGATGAAATCCCCACAGGGGGCTCCTGAGAAGCTGGCTCTCTGCGGTCCGGGATGAGGGAGTGAGTCGACTTAGCCTGAGGCACCATAGAGGGAGGGGCGGACGGAGCCGACTGTGGAGTAGAGCCAGGCTCTAACACACTCCGCATGACCTCGAATGCACCCCTGTCAGGCAGAGCCAGAGGTCCCCGCTCCGAAAAGCTAAGAACCCCCCTCGGCACCGACAGTGATGGCTCCGAGGCCGATGTCGGAGCCGAACTCACCAGCCAAGCCCCGAGAGGAGGGGGGTCGGACAAGGGTCCGATGCCACTCACCCCCTCGGAGCCGACGAGGGAAGTCCGGCGCCGAGATTCTTCCAAGGAAGAAAACGGAGCCGACGACGGAGCCGAAGACAATTGTATCGGCTCCGACACAACCACAGTCTCGGTTCCGACACGACCCGGCTCCGAGCTCAAGAGAGTCGAAGGAGGAATATGTAGATGGACCGGGGCAGGCATCGACTGATGAGTCGGGCTCTGAAGCATCTGGGCCAGTGCCTCGGACTTAAGTAGTCGACTCACTACCCTCTGAAGGTCATGATCCGACAGCCTCGATGACCTAGAGGAGTGAGACCTTTGGCTCCGTTCAGACAGCAGGGGAGATCCTGAAGCCGAATGAACGGAGCCAAGAGATGGTGACCTGGACCTCTTCCTAGTTGTCGGCTCCGAAGGTCTGGTTGGAGCCGACACGGAACTTATTACCTCGCCCGCCGAGCCGAGGGGGCCACAGAAACTGTGGACTGAGACTTATCGGCTCCAGCCGGAGCCGATGAAGGCAAAGGTTGAGAAACTATAGGTCTCGGCTCAGTTGCCGGAGCCGAAGACCTAGATGCCTTAGAGGGCTTCCCTGTTGAAACAGACAGGGAATCCTCTGGCTTGAGTAAGCCTCTAAGAATTAATTTATTCTTTCTTTCCTGCAGGACCCTGGGGCTGAAGCCATGGCACACAGCACAGGAGTCCTGCAGGTGCAAAGGCCCCAGACAATAGACACAAGAAGTGTGAGCGTCTGTCAGAGACATTTTCTGACAGCACGCATCACACTTCTTGAATCCGGAGACCTTTGCTTCTTTAGACATTTTGTCTGAACAGGTGTACACAAACACACACACAAACACACTAGTTATACCCTGTCAGGTTAATACAATAAAGTAGTAATAGTACTAGTAAATTATAAAACACACACACTCCACTAGGGAAGGAAAGGCCTATAGGCCCGAGAGAAGAACCAAAGGTTCTTGGGGAAAGAAACGGAAATTTTTTGGGTAGGGAATAAAAGTTTTCTAACCTACTCTAAACTAAGTAAAAATATTAAATTAAAGGGGTTTTAAAGACTAATTTCAACAAGAAAATAGTACTCACCAGGAACCGGTAGAAACAACCAACCTCGAAGCTGTAGCGGCAAACGAGATCTGAGGTAACTCTCGCCTAGCATTGTGGGATATAAGGGGAGCCTTGAGTCGGTGGAACCAACTCTCGAGCTTTTAGAGTGGCCGAGTCGGAGCCGAGGTCGGCTCCGAACCCATCCAGCAAGAATGAAGGCGAGATAGACAACTTAACATCAGCTTGTTTCTAGCTCTCCCAGTGTGAAAATAGAAACTCAACAGAGAAGGATCGTAGACTTGTGTTTATGGGTAAATTTCAGTAACTGGCTAGTAAGTGCACTGCCCGGATGCCAGGAATAAAAGAAATATAGAAGACCTGGAAAACAAATCAGCTACAAAAAGTGAGTAAGAACCACTGACTGGGGAAAGTTATACAGCTGTTCAGCAAAAAGCAATGCAACCTTCAGACATGACTTCCAAAAACCTACAGGAAGGAATAAGACAACTGCCTAAAGACCTGGGTAAAATAAACAAAACACTGATGAAGTATATCAACACAAACAACAAAAGGCTGGGAAGAATAGAAGAAGCTTTAAACATATTCAGATGAGATAATAAAGCTGCAAAAATCAGATGCTGAAATGAAGAAAAGGCTGGCTGAATAGGAGACTGTTCAGGAATAGAAATTTCAAAAAAATAATAGAGGACAGAGCACGTAGGGAAAACCTAAAATTTTCAGCTATACCAGAGAAACTAGAAGGAACACACTGCAATAGTTTTATGAAAGCACAAATAAGCAACTGGACTGGTATTCCACAGGAGTTGTTAGCTGAAAGGGCACATCGTGAGTATGCTCATAACCTAACTATAAGAAAGCAACCTAGACCTTTAATAGTAAATACGCAAAACTACCAGCAGAAAGAGTTGATTCTGACAAAACTGTGGCAGAGGGACAAAATACTAAAAGTGAGAGACAGCAGAATGTTTGTGGAGAATGATTACTCATAGTACACCAGCCAGAAGAGGAGTAAATTAATTCCACTATTGAGATTCAATGCTGTACCCAGCTGTCTTTAAGGTATTCTTCCCTGGAGGGACAAATACATTTTTGATGAAGTGCATGCTAAGGAGGAAATACAAAAGTTTGTCCAACAAAAAGTGAGCTGTGAAACAAAAGGATATTCTGCTTCTTGTTCTTCTGTGTATAGAGACCACAGAGAGGCTGTACCTATGAAACATTTTCAATGGAAAATGTTGGAGGGAAGAAAGGTAATATGAGAGTTGACTAGAAGAATCGAGTGTACGTTGGAAATGAAGTAGAGAGCGAATTTAGGTGATGCAGAAGAACAGTAATAAACCAGTAACTTACTATGCGATTGCAATGCAATAATTATATTTGTGAAATATGACAGAACAAGAACATCTGGAAATACTAGACTTCTTCAAAATTTGTTGTATTTGTGGGGGACTAAAGTATATGCCCTACTTCATGTCATTAATGTTTGGAAAACTGCTTTGGGGAGGGGAAGAGAGGAGAGAAAGCTAACTGTAAGTAAAGAAAACATTTTCTTTCCTTAATGGTACTCTATTTGTGGTGTATGTTATTCTTTGCTTGCTATTTTTAAGTGTAATGGGGATTGTAAACAGGTGCTGTTTTTCTTTTTCTCCCCTCTTCTCTCTTTCTTCTTGTACAGTTTTGAGAAATACATGCAAGGCAATATAAAAAAAAACCTGGTTAAAAAGGCATGGCAAAGTTTGAGTTGGTGTACTTTTTAATCTTTCTTGCATGGGGAGATAACTGGATTGGGGACCTTGAATTGATTTGTTTTGGGACAGAGTGGATGAAAAAGAATATTGAATATTATGAGGCTTTTTTTTCTAGCAAATGCATATACACTTAGTAGCAATTCTGTACACTGTCTTCATGTTTCCATGGAAACACTGTGATAAAGAGAAACTGGCTCTCTGGTTCTCATGTCTCTATGGAGACAATCTCATAGAGAGAAACTGGAAGCAGTCTGATGGAAGGGAACTGACTGAGGGAAAAGAAAAGAGGAACTGGCTAGGGCATACTGTTCTCAGACAGCAACCAATGGTTTTCCCAGTTTTCTCATTTTTTTAAATGCAATGGGGATACTAATATACAGGTGCTTTTTTTCTCCCTTCTCCCTTTTTCTTTGCTCAGTTTTAAGAAATGTAGGCACTGCAATGTAAAAACAAAAAAAAAAAGGAGAGGAGGGGGGGTACAATTGTGTACACTTACCATAAATGTAGACGTTAGAGTGTTATTCACTGTTGCAGTCATCACAGCTGGGTTATCTGCTTGCAGTAGCCCTCAGTCGACCTGATTATCAAAGTCTTGGGTCCTGCATTGGATGCTGTCTCTTCCATGATGTCCGAGGGGGCTCTTCTGCCAAATCAGGAGAGGCCTCGGAAGAGGATGAAATCCCCACAGGGGGCTCCTGAGGAGCTGGCTCTCTGCGGTCCGGGATGAGGGAGTGAGTCGACTTAGCCTGAGGCACCATAGAGGGAGGGGCGGACGGAGCCGACTGTGGAGTAGAGCCAGGCTCTAACACACTCCGCATGACCTCGAATGCACCCCTGTCAGGCAGAGCCAGAGGTCCCCGCTCCAAAAAGCTAAGAACCCCCCTCGGCACCGACAGTGATGGCTCCGAGGTCGATGTCGGAGCCGAACTCACCAGCGCCGAAGCCCCGAGAGGGAGAGGGGGGGTCAGACAAGGGTCCAATGCCACTCACCCCCTCGGAGCCGACGAGGGAAGTCCGGCGCCGAGATTCTTCCAAGGAAGAAAACGGAGCCGACGACGGAGCCGAAGACAATTGTATCGGCTCCGACGCAACCACAGTCTCGGTTCCGACACGACCCGCCTCCGAGCTCAAGAGAGTCGAAGGAGGAATATGTAGATGGACCGGGGCAGGCATCGACTGATGAGTCGGGCTCTGAAGCATCTGGGCCAGTGCCTCGGACTTAAGTAGTCGACTCACTACCCTCTGAAGGTCATGATCCGACAGCCTCGATGACCTAGAGGAGTGAGACCTTGGCCCGTTCAGACAGCAGGGGAGATCCTGGAGCCGAATGAACGGAGCCAAGAGATGGTGACCTGGACCTCTTCTAGTTGTCGGCCCGAAGGTCTGGTTGGAGCCGACACGGAACTTATTACCTCGCCCGCCGAGCGAGGGGCCACAGAAACTGTGGACTGAGACTTATCGGCTCCAGCCGAGCCGATGAAGGCAAAGGTTGAGAAACCTTAGGTCTCGGCTCAGTTGCCGGAGCCGAAGACCTAGATGCCTTAGAGGGCTTCCCTGTTGAAACAGACAGGGAATCCTCTGGCTTGAGTAAGCCTCTAAGAATTAATTTATTCTTTCTTTCCTGCAGGACCCTGGGGCTGAAGCCATGGCACACAGCACAGGAGTCCTGCAGGTGCAAAGGCCCCAGACAATAGACACAAGAAGTGTGAGCGTCTGTCAGAGACATTTTCTGACAGCACGCATCACACTTCTTGAATCCGGAGACCTTTGCTTCTTTAGACATTTTGTCTGAACAGGTGTACACAAACACACACACAAACACACTAGTTATACCCTGTCAGGTTAATACAATAAAGTAGTAATAGTACTAGTAAATTCAGTCCTAGGTCTCTTAAAGGGGGAAGGTTGGCTTCCCCTGATTAAAGTAATAAGGTCTTCAGCCATTCTTACCATTTGTTTTTTAGGCATATAGGCCTAAACATGCTGTCTGGTCGTCTGTTTTCTAGGCATGGATCGAGTTTTAGACCTTGAAGAAGAAGATGGCATCAGTTTAATATGCAAGTCAGTAGGCCTGAATACACCCCTCAGAAGCCGGTGCCTGCACAGTGGCTCCGGACCTATCTAAGGTAGAGACATCCGCAGGTTTCACAGTTGAAGCATCTCGCAGCATACCGGACACCGAATGGGTCTCAGTAGAGGCCTGCGAATCTGAAGTAGCAGGTATCAGAGGCTGCGAAAGCGCATCACTGAGTACCGGCAAACTGGCGACTAGCTTAGGAGAAGTGCCGTTGGCAGCTTTGGACCTAGGCAGCCTCTCTCTGTCTTTATCTTTGCATTTTTTTTTGGAATGTCGGTAGTCGGGTGGCTTACCGAAGCCATATCTGGATAATTGAACCGAGTACCAAAATATTTAGAAGCGTACATATACCGATGATGAATAGTTTGTTGTTTAAATAAGGCACAAAACCAACAGCGAGGTACGCCGTGGTCAGAGCCTAGGCAAGGAATACAGTACGAATTAAAATCTTTATGAGGTATTTGCTTTTTACAAGAAATACAATTATTGACTTTTACTGACATCGGTTTAGTGCAAGAAAAAGTTTCTCTAACGGGGTACTTAGCTTTAGTTGAAGACTTCAGTTCTGAAACTCAAAAACAAAAATTTCAGGAGTCAGCTGACCGGCACTTGCGAACTGCTTCTGCTTCGGGCACTGCACGGCAAGAAAGACTGACGTAATGGTGTTGGCTGCATGCTTTATACCCCCTGACTACCTGACGTCATGGAAGATGAGACAGCAACTGATGCATGACCCAAGACTTTGATAATCAAGCAGACTGAGGGCTACTGCAAGCAGATAACCCAAATGTGATGACTGCAACAGTGAAACACGAAGAACATCAGGAAAGGTCTGGTAAAGAGAGAGTGACAAAAAAAATCAGTGTGCTCTTTCCCATGCTTGCATAGGGAAATGACTGGATTAAGACCCTAGGTGTTATCCAGTAACAAGTGTATTACAAAACATGTAAATGAAAAAGAATATTTAATATTCTAAGACTTTTTTTCTGGTAAACGAGGTATGTTTAGCAGTTGTTTGCCTGGCTTGTATGTTACTAGAAGACAATTTGATAAAGGGAAATAGTTTGGAGAATGTGTTTACTGAAAACATTCAAGTGTTTTCTCAGCTGGGAGAGCTATAAAGATAGACAAAATCAAACAGCACTTACTAATAGCACAGGCATGACTAACATTTCTTTTTGGTTAACTCTAGCCTATAACTATATAAGAAAATGATGCTTTCTGTAATGTCTTTCAATCTGAATGGTCTTGCAGATAAACATAAAAAAGTAAGGAACTATATTAAAAAATGTAGAATGCAAATAGATATACTACAGGAGATACACCTGGAAAGAACTAAATGTGTGAATTTGATAAAGAAAGTTTTTCAGGATGGTTATTCAGCGGAATACCTGGGGCAAAGGGAAAGAGGAGTACTTATATTAATTGCAAGAGGAGCTTCAATTGTGACAGAAGAGGAAAAAAAAGATTAATAAATAAATAAATCTTTCATTATTATGTATTCATTTATTTTACATTTGTTTACCGGGGAGGTCTGACTGGATAGACCTGTCCTTTTTCAGCAGAGGCCTGGGGAGAAAAGCTCCAGAACAATTGCTAAAATACTATACACAAGACATTTGCATGAGCACTGTAATAAGCTCCAGAACAATTGCTAAAATACTATACACAAGACATTTGCATGAGCACTGTAGTTTACACATTCACTTATAAAAATATAGCAGATAACATATGATTGCATAAGATATTTACATAAGCATAGAGATTTTGACATACAATTAAAAGTATAGCAGGAAGTAAAATATGATGGTTGTTCATATATGTTTAGTAGCGATAATCTTGAAGATGTACTGAAGATAAGACAAGAAAGGAAAACTAAATAAGAGAATAACGACAAGTTCATATGAGGTGCACTGACATTTTTAGGGAAAGCTTTTCAACTTACTCTATGGGAAAGTTAATGGGTATAGATGGGACAGAGAGGAGTAGGCAGCAGTAAGTTGGTAAGTAACATGTGATAATACATAGTGCATCTCTGGGAGTTTTAAAGAGGAGGTTGGATAGTGGGTAAGGGAAAGGAGTTAGAATATGTCAGCCAGGTGCTAGGCAGTTGCATGTCCAGGAGTTGTTTAACTGGGAAATAAGCTGTTTTTTGAAGAAGGTTTTGTTAGGCTGTAACCTGATTTGTAGTGGTAGGGAGTTCCAAGTCTTGGCAATGTTGCTAGAATACAGGGAGTCACCAGAGCTGTAATGGCTTTTGGAGATTGTGATTAGTGCCTTGTTAATGGATCTACGTTTGCTGTTACTGGAGTAGAGAGTAATCAGGTCTTGTAAGGCTGGAGTTTTGTCAGGTTGGTACAGTATTTGATGAGTTAGAAGACAATGGTTTAAAGCCAAGGTGTTAAGGATTTCCAGCCAGGAAAGCTGTTTTAGGGCCTGACAGTGGTGGGTGCGGTAGGTGGAGTTTGAGGCAAATTTTGCTATTTTATTGTAGCATTAAGGGTCTACTGGCCAGGGATAGGGAGGAGGATTACACTGGCATGTGTTTACATTCCACCTAAAACTGCTATAATGGAGCTTAAGAAAATTCTGGGAGAAATAATCAGCATTCAGCAAGGAATACTACTTAGGGGTGGAGACTGGAATATAGTTTGCAACAATGAAGATGTGTCTGGGGTCCTAGAAGGGAAAATATAACAAAGAAGGGTAGTTTTTCAAGCAATTTATGAAAATGTTTGATATGGAAGATCCGAATTCAGAAGTAGGTGTTTGGAGTGCATCTACATATTATTCTCCAAGATACAAAAACTGGGCTAGGCTAGATAGACTTTATATCTCACAGGAACATATGCATTTAACTGAAGGTCTTGCAATGCACCCAATAACTATTTCAGATCACGTGTCAATAATAACTAAAATAAAAACGTATGGTAATGAAATAAAAATTTGACACTGCTGCTTTCCCACCTATCGACCGAAAAAAAAAAGAGGAATTTAAGGAATGGGTTTTGGAATTAATTCAGGAGCTACTACAGAAGATGGAAAGTTCTTCTGAAAATATAGTTAGCGAGTGGGATAAAATTAAAGTGGATTTTAAAACTAGTGTGGAAACAAAGGCAAGGGAGATATGGCTATGAAGTAACAAGAATTATTTAGAAGGACTGACAAACGTTAAAGTACTGCAAAATAGGGGAACTTTTCAGAACAAGAAAAGGAGCAATTGCAGAATGCTAAACAGAAAATAAGGGATTACTTTGATAATATGCATGAGTTTAGAAAGATTGCTTTAAGCAACTGATTTTTGATAATTCTACAGCACAAAAGCTTTTAGCATGACGACTCAAGCAACGGAAAGTGGAAAGTGCTGTCATCAAGCTTAGGGAGCCTATAACAACGAAGATAACAACAGATCCTGTAGAAGTATTAGAAATATTTTGGAAATGTTATGAAAGTGTGTAAAAAGCAGAGAAGTGTGGAAATCAAGAAAAGGTAAAAATGGATATGTTTATGGAAGAATTAAATATGCCAAGATTAGAGGAAGATAAGGCTCAATTACTAACAGGATAGGAACAGACAAGATAAAAATGGCTGTGTATAATACATCTACAGGAATGTCCCCAGGAATTGATGGTATTCCTGTGGAAGTCTGGAAGCTAGGAGGAAAAAAACTGATAAAGATCTGGAAGGTTTTGTTTAACAGTATTTTAAGAAGAGGAGAAGTATCGGCATCCTGGAAGATGGCGGTGGTAATGGTAATACATTGAGGGTGAATATCCATTGGATCCAGCTTCATACAGGCCCATTTTCAATACTAAACCAGGATTATAAAGTGTTTATGTCTCTAATGACTAAAAGAATGGCAAAATTGATACCAGGCAAACCTTTGACAATATTAACAGAACACTGATGATGATCCAGAGGGAAGCAGAATACATTACAGTGTTGTGGAACATTTTAAGACAGTTTCAGATCTTCTTGGGATACAAAATTAATGAAGCTAAAACAAAGGCAACAGCAGTAAATTATGAACCCACACACAAACTGGTCCAACACTATCCATATTTATAGGGACATGACAAAATGAACTATTTAGGAGTATGGATAAGAAACGACTGTTGTGGCAGCTAAGAATATGTGGGAAGAGACTAAACAGAAGATAATACAAAAATTGAGAAACTGGAAGCTTTGTTATATGGATATGAATACTAATATACAAGCAATTTAAATGTTTTTAGTCCCTTTAGTCTTATGCACAGTCAGGCGTATTTTTGTATCAACCAGGGGAGAAGCTGTGGATAGCAAATAAACAGTTGAAGGATTTTATCTGGGAAGGGAAAACAGCAAGGGTCAAGTGGGATAAGCCGATTCTTCCAATAGAACAAGGCGGACTACGATTACCCAATTTGAGGGTTTTTTAGAGAAACACAGCTAAGGCTCTTATGCATACTATAAGCAGAAAACTATAATTCAAAGTAGAAACAAATGATAGTGATACAGGGGGAAAGGACAAGAAATAAGGAGATTGGGATTTTGGATGCAGACTCTTAAGGAGAACAACAAAAATCATAAAGAGTATTATATTCATAAAAGAGCAGGGAATATTCTAAGAACTAAACCAGCACGAGAATGGAGAAAAGAGATTCTGCCAATAGGGGCAACTGTGGTTAGGGATACAGACAATAGGTAAGACTGGGCTGGAATTTAGTGGAGAAAACTGGCAAATGAACCAAGATACTGGGAGCAAATAACTAGAAAGGGAAAGGTAATAGAATGGAAGAGGCCAAGAATTTATTTGGACTGCAGGCTAGAGATTGCCTTCCCTATCAAGGACTGATATCAGAGTATACGCAAAGAGAAAGAACTCGGGGGTTCCTCAATGAAAGACCAGCACTGGTAGAGTTTTTAACAGAATCTAGAACAGAAGCTGCCATTAAAAAGGGAATAATTAATTAATTGACCATATATTAGAAAGGATTGGAAAGAGAAACTGGATAAGCAAGTCACAGAGAATGGGAGATGTATTTATATCTCCCAAATATGCAACAAAAATCTAGAAAATTTAGGATCTTTGCCTGGAAGTATTTACATAGGTACTTTTATACCCAAAGTAGACTCCAAATAATTTTTCCTCAGGTGGTTATCAAATGTTGGAGGTATGATGGGCAAGAAAGAGGTAACTTTAGGGATTCCCTGTGTACCGCTCTGTTGGAGATGCTGGGTGAGTGGATTGGACTGACTGGGAAGATGATTTTTTTTAAGCTACGATACACAATCAGAATTGCATAGATAAAGTAAAGCCTTGCTGAGTCCAATTATGGTGGGTGCCAAAAAGCAATTACTAGAAAATGGAAATCAAAGTGTAGACCAACTTTAGTAGAAGTAGGGAATATAGTAACAGAGATAAAACAATCGGAATTGGGATCTTTAGAAAAGGGAAGGCGCAAACCGCATAAGAAAAAATGGGAATTGTGGGACCAATATATTCAGAGAATAAACAAGGTTTAAGAGGCAGGATTTGAATGTGCCATACAATGCTTAACTGACAATAACTGGATGCATAAGTGATGTATAATGTTTGCAACTACAGTTGTTTCAATGATGTCTGTGATGTATGTTTACAATGGAAGTGGTGTCAACATTGTTTGTTTTTCATTTATATAAATGTAAGATTGCCTATGTCTAGGTGATAATTTAATAAAGATGCTTACTGAAAAAAATGTATTACAGATTTTTAACCATTAACTCTGCTGCTACTGGCGTAATACCTAATGTATCTACTGTATACAAATTTACAATGGCCAAAATAAATCAAGCCTTGGGATGTTCTGTGAATTGTGCTTTCAGAATATTTGCTGTTCCAGACAGCAAATGAACTGCAAAGAGACTATACTGTCCAGCATGTCAAAATACAAGAGAGATACCTCACAGTAATGCTCTTTTTTTTTTTTTTGTACAATCACTGCTTTGTGACTCAAGGTCAAATTTAACTGGATTCCTGTACAAGTATAATCTGCCTTGTTCTGTCAGAAGAATCAGCTTATATCACTCGACTCTTGCAACCTTCCCCTCCCAGATGAAATCCTTCAGCTCTTTATTGCTATCCAAAACTTCTCCGATGGTTGACAAAAACATGCCTGACCTGGGCATAACACTTAAGGGACTAAAACATTTAACTGCTAATATCGTACTATCCATATCCATACAACTGAGCTTCCAATTTCTGAGTTTTTGTATTATTTTTTGTTTAGTCTCTTCCCACATATCCTGAGCTGCCAACACCATAATCATTTTTAATCCATACTCCTAAATACTTCAATTTATCATGTCCTCATAAATATAGATATTGCTGAAGCAATTCTTGTGTGGATACATAATTGTATTACTACTGCCTTGTTTTCGTTTCATTAA
>NC_056749.1:666563439-666635939 GCF_019279795.1 Protopterus annectens | reverse complement strand
TGACACCATTAATTGTGCTCATGACTGTTGGAAAATTGTATCCACCCTTTACTTAGATCTCTCCAAAGCCTTCAACACAGTCTCACATCCTCTACTCTTATCTCAGCCTTCCTCCCTCAATTTCTCTCCTTCCTCAATTGCCTGGTTTACAAGCTCTCTCTCCAACAGACAAGCTGTTAAATGGAAAAATGCTACTTCATCCTCTCTCAACAATCCCTCAGGCATCCCCCAAGGGTCTATTCTCAGCCCCTTACTTTTCAATATTTTCATTAATAACTTTCACAAATCCATAGATAATGCCACACTGATCCAACATACTGATGATTCCACAACCATCTGCATAGCAAACTCTCCCTCTGAACTCCTTCCAAAAACCCAAACAGCCATCTCCAATACCGAAACTTGGATGCTAAACAACCATCTCGCTCTCAATGCTAACAAAACAAAAATCATGATATTCTCTCCTTCAAGAAATTTCACCATAGACAAAAGCTCCTTTAAAACAAAAAGCCACAACAACACTCTAATTGAAATTGTACCTCACACCAAACTACTTAAGAGTCACCATTGAGGAACATTGAAAATTCGATATCCGCATCTAAAATAATATAAAACACCCAAAACTAGGTCTGCTGTATAGATAAAAATAGGCATCTAACCGCTTCTACCAGACATACTCTAGCCTCCTCCTACCTGCTTCCCTCTCTTATGTATGGTGCGCCTCTACTTACTCATCTCCAGTTTAGCCTAAAAAACAAACTGGAAGCCTTATAACAAAAGTCTGTAAATTTGCTACAGGGTCCAAATACTCCACCCATCACTACCATTCCCTCCACTCCCTAAACTGGCTTGAACTTCCTAATTAACTGAAATTCATAGAACTTACCACTGCTCACAAACTCGTATTCCAACCCTCCATCTGCCCCTCTCTTTCATCTATCTTAACCCCTTACCTCCCCAGTCTTATTCTTAGATCTGAAAACCAAAACCGACAAACATCTATACACCCCTACTCCCTCCTGGATAATTACTTCTATCACATTCCTTAGCTAAACTATGAAACCCCCTCCCCAGCTGTACTCACAACCACTCTAATTTCAAATCTCTCCTCCATTCTTACCTTACCTCAAACTGGGATTGTTCCTGCTCCCTTCCCACCTAAATTACACCATTGTCACTTTCAAACCTAATTTCAATCTCATCTACTATCAGCTCTGATCACTAACATTATTATTAGCACAAACACTAAACTTGTATAAACACCTTATGGCTTGTACTTTTAATTGTATTTTCTTTATTACTTTTGACTTTATCTATATTTTAACATTTGTGTTTTTAAACATATACTCCCTGACTTTGTATTTTAAATTGTATATTTATGCTTTTGTATACTGTATATTCCATACTGTACTTACGTTATATTCTGTTAACTGCTTTCGGAGCTTTTCTCCCTTGGCCTCCACTGAAAATGGGCTCTGCTTGACCCAGTGGACTTCCCCGGTCATCAGGGCCCAGTGGACTTCCCCGGTCATCAAACTGGAAATAAATAAATAAATTTGGGACCAAGCAAATATCCCAGACCCTATTCCACAGCATACTGACCCAGAAGCATTTCAAAATGCCTGTAATAGACTACTTCAGGCAATCACTGCAGTATGTCCTTCCAGTAACAAACTGGTCACAAATGAATGCCATACAACAGCGGGAAAATTAGTCGACAGACTCATACCTGCTGTGACACTGCCAGCCCAGCTATCTGGTATTTTATAAATAATCATTTGTCATTTGTGAATATCAATAGGATTCAAATGTTTGTCTTGCAAATGTAAGAGAATCACATGTTATGTGTATATTAAACTACCGGTGCAGAAGTGTGTGTGTTGAACAGAGTTTCTACAGTACTGAGCTTCAAGGATGTGTCCACAGTGTACCTTACTGGAAAAGAATACAAATACATATGAACTATATACCTGTGGAAATGCATGTTTTAATAGTAGAAGCTGTAACATACATTGTTAACTTGCAAAACTTCAAGAAAATAAGTTGAAATTGTTTTACGATTATGTTATCTCTCAGTTTTAGTGAAGACACAATGTCTAGAGCTAGAGGTTTTTCTATTGTTTGTCTTTTCGGCTTTTCCCAGTTAAGGGTCGCCACAGTGGAACTCTGGTCCGCTAATGATTGGCAGTCGATTTTTATGGTGCCAAGTTGCCAGCCCAACCTTCAGCGAAGGCACGCCCATTCACGCATGTCTTTCAGAGGCCACTCGACCACGGGGAGGACATGCAGACTCCACACAGAAAACACTCCAGCCGAGAATTGAACAGGAGAACCTCTTGCTGTGAGGTAACAGTTTTTCTATTGTATTGAACAGAAATAATTACTAGGTTTCAAAAGTAAAAGTGTTTTATTGTTTTACGGCTTCTAACTTCTGCAAACTTCTGAGAGATGTGTACTTCTCACACAGAGATGTTAAAATTCTGTTAGTATTTGTTTAGCCTGGGAACTGAAGTCAGGTGACAAAGAGTGATGTCATCCAAGCTAACTCAGCAGTAATGTTTATTATTACTTTAAGAACTCTCAGAGAGAGAGAGACTGAGACTTTGCATTTTGTATCTTGTCTTGGACCTAGAAGCACCCACTCAGCACTTCTGCCTGCATGTTATCTGCAAGTAAGACTTAGGGCATAGTACCTCTTAGATGTAGATAAAAGTATAGTACAGATTAGTTCAGATGTTTTCTGTAATTATTTGAGACTGTCCTGCAATGTTGCTTTAAAATATTTCCTGTGATTTTGAACTCTGAAGTAACTCTGTTGTTTGAGGATTGTCTTGTTTTTTTTTTATTATTAAATATATTTTAAGCTTATCTTTGTGGCGGATATTTATGAGACATATTTAAGCTCTTACAGTACTTGCATATGTATTTGGTGACATTGTACAGGCCACTCCTAACAGCCTGGCGCTTGCTCAAAGACTACCACTTGGATTAATAGTAACATGACACAGTAGGATTGGTCACCCTTTGGTAACGGCCTTAAAGTAGCTGATAAGTGTGGCTGGTGGCAGCTGGTACTACCTTACAGTCTGGGCGGAAGGGGGCATTGCTAGCAAACCTGTCCCAGCCTCTCCCAGGTATGTGTGTGTTTGTATATCAATCAAATAAAAGTGTGTGTGTGAGCAACTTGGGCAGGGACACGAAGCACTGGATGGACAGAGTGGGTGCTGGAGGTCTTAGCTTGGCTACTTGGCTGAGAACTTAACCCTATAGCTGTGTCAGTGGGGAGTCTTATTGGAGATCAGGAGAAAGAGGGAGAAACCAGCCCCAGACTGACTGTGTTTTCTGTGTGCTCTTAAGGGAAATTGCATTTTACTATGTGTGTACTTGTCAACCTCCCATTGTGTATGTCTCTCACTGTTGCCAGTGGTGAGGACCGAGGCTCCTTGATTACTGGGCCAGTAAAGGGGCATCACACCTGCAACAAATGACTTAAGCATTTTCTGGCTAGCTACACCTATCCCACTGAAGGTCCAGCATCAAATGGAGACTCTGCTGCATTTGTAAATGGCTTGTTGCCTCCCACACAAGACCTACTGATAAAAGTATGCTTAACCTGGTCCAGTCTGGGCCTTCATGAGTTAGTAAGCCAAGTACAATACATTGCAAATAATTTAATTCATGAAAAAAAGAGAAACATTAGAAGAATGACAAGAACAGTTATTAAACTTGCAGTTGCAACAGTTAACTAGACCCAGAGGGAGGGGAAGAGGAGAATGGGGAGGACGAGGCAGAGCTCGATACCTTCAATACTTGCCAGAAGGGGGTTACGCACATACATAACATATTCAGTCAAAAGAATCACCAAACCGCTCTGATCTTTGTTTTAACTGTGGGAAAAGTGGCCATTGGAGGGGCCAGTTGCCTTATGCACAAAGTACTTTAAAACAGAAGTCACATACTCCCCTCCCTGAACAAAAACAGCACCCACTACCACAAGCTTTACCAGAGGACAAACAGCCGCCTGTCTGGAATACCCCTTGGCAACCCCCTGCCTGGAAAGAAAGTAAATAGGATAGCCTTGAAGAGATATCACAGCTATTTCCTTTCATTCCTGTGAAACAAAAAGGTCCTTTTGTTGATATTAAAGTAAATAAGAATGTTGTTTGTCTTTCGGCTTTTTCCCGGTAAAGGGTCGCCACAGCGGAACTCCAGTCCGCTAAAGATTGGCAGTAGATTTTTATGAAACGCCGAGGTGCCAGCTCAACGCCCAACCTTTAACGAAAGCACGCCCTTTTGCGCACGCATGTCTTTCGAATGCTACCCAACCGCGGGGAGGACATGCAAACTCTACACAGAAGGCACTCCCAAGTCAAGCCGAGAATCGAACGGAAGAACCTCTTGCTGTGAGGTAACAATGCTACCGTGGTTCCGCCGCAGCAAAGTCCCATTTTTGAGCAATACAGGTGCCACTAGATCTATGCTAACTACTGAAGCTGCTAAAAAAATCTCCCTTTAACAGGTACTCTGGTAAAATGTGTTGGAGTGTCAGGAGTCCCTTTAAAATATGAATAAATAAAAAAATGTTCATATACAAATAGGTCCCTTAACTGAAAGGCATGCTTTCCTTGTCAGTACTTCTGCACCTTTAAATCTTTTAAGCAGAGATTTGCTTTGCAAACTACAGTGTACTACATTCTGCACTCCAGATGGCATGTATCGACATCTTCTTGACACTTCTCCACTTACCTAGCTCTGCTGAAGCACAGATAATTTAGAGGAAGAATTGCTCTTTACTCTTTTCCAAAATACTGACAGTAATCAAAACAGTGAATTGGAACTTTTGGAAAAGTACAGTTTTGTACCTACCATAAATGTAGATGTCCGATAGGCATGCATCTGCAGTCATCACATATGGGTTGTCCTGCCTCAGGCAGCCCTTCGGTCGGCCGATTCCAAAGTTTGGGTCCGGCATCGGCTGATGTCGCCCCTTTCCCAACGTCAGAGCGTCTGGGGTATAAAAGCGTCAGCCGACGCCATCTTCCTCAGTTTTTCTTGCCCCAGATGCCAGGTGCCCTCTAGGAAGGCTAAATTTGGAGAAATGCAATAAAAATCCAAACATTTGCAAAAAAAAATATATATATATATATATATATATATATATATATATAAAAACAAATACACCATAATAGATCCCCCCAGCTAGCTAATAGAGGGGTAAGCACCCTAGGAATACCACAGAGGGGAAGGAGGGAGGGTAAACCTGACTGCAGATGCATACCTATCGGACATCTACATTTATGGTAGGTACAAAACTGTACTATGTCCTTCAAGGATGCATCTGCAGTCATCACATATGGGTAGAATACCATAGCCAATCTGGGGGTGGAGGAACTAAGAAAATGATGGTGTAGCTAAGATACCCTGCAGGACAGCCGTAGCAAAACCTGCTCTGGATCTGGAGTATAAAGGTAAATTGTAATGCTTGGCAAATGTATGCACGGAGCTCCATGTGGCAACTTCTAAAATGTCCTTGGTAGCCACCCCTCTTAAGAAGGCTGTGGAGGTGGCTGTGGCTCTCGTAGAATGAGGTCTAATGTTAGCTTTCCATGAAAGGAGTAACAAAAGCAAATGCAATTTCCTATCCATTTTGAAATAGTCTGTTTGGAAATTGCTTTTCCTTGAGTACCAGCAGCATATGCTACCAACAGCTGGTCAGATTTCTGAAACCTTTAGTTCTGTCCAAGTAGTAGCGCAACTCTCTGTGAATGTCCAGGGTGTGCAGCAGTTTCTCCCCTTTGTTTTGTGGATTTGGGAAGAAGGTAGGCAAGTGAATGGCTTGATTCAATGAAACCCTGGATACCACCTTTGGCATAAATGTAGGATTAGTTCTCAATGAAACTCTGTCCTGATGAAAAATAATGAATGGCTGCACTGCCATCAGGGCCTGCAACTCCGAAACTCTTCTTGCTGAGGTTATTGCCAGAAGGAAGGCAGTCTTCCATGAAAGGTACTGTAGATCTGCAGATGCTGCTGGTTCAAATGGAGGCAGTGTTAGTTTTTCCAACACGGTTAAGGTCCCAAGCAGGTAGAGGTGGTTTCGAGGAGGTTTGATGTTTTGATTCCTCTTAGAAACTGTCTTAGGAGAGGATGAGAAAAGACAGGTGGATCAGTATTGTACTCTGCTGAAATTGCTGAAGCATGAATTTTAATAGAAGAGTAAGACAGACCATTGTGGAACATTTCTGCCAAATATTCCAGGATATGTGGCATGTTCATCACTGTCGCATCTAGGCCCTTTGTGGTGTTCCAGATGAGAAATCTTTTCCATTTTGCTGAATATGCCTTTCTTGTGGAAGGGCGGCGAGCTTCCATAATAATATCCTTCACTCTCTGGGATAGCTTATCCTGAGGAGGAGTCAAGGTATTCTCCACGCTGTTAGCTGCAATGTTTTCAGGTTGGAATGTAGAGTTTTGTATCTGTGTTGTGTCAGTAGAAGTGGCCATAGCGGCAGTGGCCATGGTTTTGTACGTGACATGCTCCTTAGCAGTGGGTACCAGTTGCTGTCTTGGCCAGTCCGGAGCTATCAGAATCACTTTTGGCTGCTCTGTCCTGATCTTCAGTAACACCTTGGTCATTAATGGGATAGGTGGAAATGCATACACTGTTAGATTTCTCCAGCTGAAAGAGAGAGCGTCCACTTTCTACGCTTGTGGGTGGTATGTCCTTGAGCAGAATTTCTTCAGTTGATGATTGTGGGGGGATGCAAATAGAGCTATGTCCGGGCTCCCCCAAGATTGTGTTATCTGTTGGAAGATGTCTGGGTGCAGCATCCATTCGTGCGCATCCATGATATTTCTGCTTAAGCTGTCCGCCAGTGTATTGTCTTTCCCTGGCACAAACTGAGCTTGTAGCTGTATATTGAGTTTCAAGGAAAGATCCCATAGATTCATTGCCAGTCTGCAAAGAGGGTAGGAATGGGTACCTCCTTGCTTGTTTATGTACCACATAACTGTGGTGTTGTCTGTCCTTATTAGTAGGTGGCCTTGATGCAGAAAGAATTTGAAGGCCTCGATTGCATGTATCACTGCTAGCATTTCTTTTTGATTTATGTGCATGCGTAGCTCCTTTCGTGACCACTGTCCTTGGATACCTCTGCCCTCCATGTGTGCTCCCCAACCTAGGTCTGAAGCGTCGGTTGTAATAGTTTGGGAGGTTTTTGGCTTTGTGAAGGGCAATCCCCTGTTGGACTGGCTGGCCTGAGCCCACCACAGAAATTCCTTGTGAAGGCATGGAATGAGTGGGATTAAAGTTTCTAAACTGTGACTGTGCTGAGTCCATAAACTCCTTAGGTACCACTGTAGCTTTCTCATATGTAGCCTTGCTTGTGGAATCAAAAGAATACAGGATGCCATGTAACCCAGGGCCTGCAGGATTTTCCTTGCAGTCAGCTGGGTTTGTCTTGTCAGATTCTTGAAGTAATCCGGTAGTTGTCTTTGTTTTTCTTCTGTGAGATAAGCCATTTGGGTGGTTGTATCTAGATCCGCACCCAGAAAGATTATTCTTTGGGATGGAACAAGTCTTGATTTGTTAATGTTGACTGTATATCCCAAGGCCTGTAGAAGATTGATGGCATAATTTAAGTCCTTTATCAAAGTTTGTTGGCTGTCCACTTGTATAAGGCAGTCATCCAGATATGGGTATATTTGAATCCCCTGAAGTCTGCAGCATGCTATTACTGATGCCAGGCATTTCATGAATACTCTGGGTGCAATAGATAAGCCAAAGGGCAATGCTGAGAATTGATAATGCTCTGACCCTGCAAGAAATCTGAGGTGTCTTCTGCAACTTTGTCTGATAGGGACATGCAGGTATGCCTCCTTGAGGTCTAGAGTCACCAGCCAAGACCCCTTGCCCAGCATGGGAAGGAGTTGCTGTAGAGTCAGCATTTTGAATTTTGGCACAATGAGATAAGTATTCAGTGCGGACAAGTCAAGAATTGGTCTCCATTGATGCTCTTTTCTTGGAACAAGGAATAGTCTGGAGTAAAATCCTTGGCCTTGTTCTGAAATAGGAACTTTTGTCTAAGGCTTTCATTTGTAGTAAGTTTGAGATTTGTTTCAAAGCCTCTGCCCTTTGATTTGGTGGCAGACCTGGCATGCCTTTTCTTTTTGGCAATGTGTGGAAATGGAACCTGTATCAGTTGTCTATTATTTGGAGTGTTTATTTGTCTCTTGTAATGCTGTGCCAATTTTTTGAGAATAAAGAAAGCTTTCCGCCCAAAGGTGCTTCTAATTGAACCTTGGTTGGCGGAGTCAAAGCAAAGTCATTGTGCTTGTCCTTGTGCAGCAGTTGCAGGTCCTGAACTGCCTGTCTGGATTGGAGGTTGCCATTGACGGCCTCTGTAGGAGCCCCTAGCTTGCCCTCTACCTCTGGCACGCCTGTTCCTGCCCCTTTGAAATCTTTCTGTGTCCGGAAAGGACCAATTCTTGGAAGGCCAATTTCTGCTGAATCTTGGCGGTTGGACCTGAAGAAAATCCTTAACTGTTTGTACAGATTTTGCCTTTTCCTCAACTTTCTTTAGGACTTCTTGAGCAATGGAACCAAATAACTTTTGCTTTTCCAGTGGAGCATCCAAATCTTAGCTTTAACATGGTCTGGCAGAGATTGTTCCTTCAGCCAAGCATGCCTACGTATGACAACACCTGTCATTGCTGATCTACATGAAGCTTCCAAAGCATCATAACCACACTGCAAGAAATGGTTGTTAACCTGCTGGGAGTTATGCACCAGATCCTGAAGGGATTTGCAATCAAGGGGTTCAGATGAAGACAGTTTCTTATGCAATTCATCTAACAAATACTCTTGGTACTGTATCATATGAAATTGACAATTTCATGCCCTCATAGCAAGAGTGGCAGAAGTATACACTTTTTTACCCATCTCTCTAATGCCCTGGACTCCTTTGCAGAGGGGAG
Source organism: Protopterus annectens (assembly GCF_019279795.1). Taxonomy (NCBI): domain Eukaryota; kingdom Metazoa; phylum Chordata; order Ceratodontiformes; family Protopteridae; genus Protopterus; species Protopterus annectens. The sequence goes on along the minus strand of NC_056749.1, from coordinate 666,626,963 downwards.
TGGGTTCTTAGTAGTAACAGCTGCAACCCCTTTAGGGCCCTGTGAAATAGTTTCAGGATCAGCAGAGTGGGCCTTGTAAAGAAAATTATGTGTGTCCGGGACCCTGTAATACCTATCGGGCTTAACAGGGGCCGGAGGCAGAGTGTCAGGGGTCATACTAGAGTCAGAATACATATCATCAATGACATTTAAAACAGGAGGAATAGCCAAAGGTCTATGCTGAGTTAAATGAAGAAAAGTTCTTAGTCTTTTCCTGGAATCAGAATATTCTTGGCCGTGACATTTGAAATGCTCTCTCATAGAGTGAAGGGTCTCCCCAAAGGAGAGCTCTTCAGGAGGGGAGGCTGAGGGGAAAGATTCCTCTGCATCCGAATCCTCATAGGCCGAATAAGCCTCCTGGTAGTCAGAGTGATCCGAGCCATCAGAGGCCTCCTCTGAGGAAAGGGGATCAGGGGGATCTACCCTGGGCCTTTTGTCTAGAGGAGGTAGGGAGCCCCTGTCCGGACGGGGCTGAGAGCCCCTGATTAAAGAGATAAGGTCCTCTGCTAAGGTTAGAATCTGTGAACTAGAAGAGGGTCCCTGAGGAATAACCCTGGGAGGCATGGCTTTAGTGTGTTTAGCAGCTTTAGCCCTGGTGAAGGCCTTAATGGACATGGATGCAGGAGGCCTGGCTGCACCACGTGCTGGTGTAGCTTTGTCTAAAGGTATGGTGTCGGAAGATTCCAATACACCAGTTTCTGAAGGCAATTCTGTAACCGACGGTAGGAGCCTCCGGGGCCAAGGCTGTCGGTTGTACTGTTTCAGGGTTCGGAAGTTCCAAGGACTCGGTATCAGCCGAGACCGAGACACTCGCGGTAGGCCTAGCCGCGGTTTCAGCCGAAACCGCGGCCCACGTGTGTCGGTCCTTGTCTTTCCGTTTCTTAGTTAAATGTGAAGTCAGGGTTTCCGACGGCATTTTATATGAAAAACTAGCCCCAAAAAACTCCTCTGCGAACTCCGACCGACGTCTAAGAGTGTGTCAGTTGAAGGAAGCGCAGGCTGAACAGGCCGAGACGTCGTGGTCTGGGCCTAAGCAGGGAAGACAGTAAGAGTGGAAATCCTTATGAGGTATTTGTTTCCCACAAGTTAAACAATTATTAACTTTATCTGACATCGGCTGAGGCAAGAAAGAGTCCCCAACGGGGTACTTAGCTTTTGAAGTCTTCAGATAGCTGAATTACAGGAGCTGGCTGACCGGCACTTGCGAACTGCTTCTGCTTCGGGCACCACGTGGCAAGAAAGACTGAGGAAGATGGCATCGGCTGACACTTTTATACCCCAGACGCTCTGACGTCGGGGAAGGGGCGACATCAGCCGACGCCGGACCCAGACTTTGGAATCCGGCCGACCGAAGGGCTGCCTGAGGCAGGACAACCCATATGTGATGACTGCAGATGCATCCTTGAAGGACATCTGTACCATCTCACGTCTGGACAACTTATGAAAACGACAAAGGATTAATTAAAAATGCACTACCTGTTCAAATAACTGAAATTGAAGGTCTCTCTTCTAGCTATACTGCAGTATCCCCTCTCTGCTGTAGCTGAGTCCGACTAAAACTGGTCATTTCAGTCTTACTGATGCAAAGAATCATAATACCTATGAAGAGCCCATGTAATACCCAGATTTTACCTATAAAAAAACAGGCAAGGACACTCATAGATTTGTGCAAGACCTAAAAGCAATAAATTCTGTAGTAGTAGTACCAATTTTCTCACTGGTACCAAACCCTGCTACTATACTCAGCTGTATAATCGCCATCAGCTGCCACTTTCTCAGTCATAGATATTTCCTCCGCTTTCTTCTCTATACCAATTCATTCCGATTGTCATTATCTGTTTGCTTTTACTTACAAGGGACAGCAGTACACTTGGCCACGACTACCCCAAGGTTACGCAGGATCTCCCACTTTATTTTCTAGAGAGATGAAGCACCAACTACATAACATTAAACTCCCTTGTAATTCTATTAGTACAATATGTAGTTGATGTGTTACTGTTCTCTACCTCACTATCAGATTGCCAGACTGATACTATATTTTTGCTTAAAAATGTTGGCAGATCTGGGATTTAAAATCCACAAAAGAAACTTCAGCTGTGAAAACCTAAAGTCCAGTACTTAGGACATTTGATATCAAACTGCACAACACATGTTACCATCTGATACTGCAGCTATGTAAAATGCACCTCGACCCACTAGTTTAAAACAGCTTAGATCTTTTCTTGGGCTTACAGAATATTGTCGACAATGGATTTCAAACTATGCAGAACTTAAACCTTTATTAGAGTTGTCGAAAAAAGATGCATCAGAACTTTTACCATGGCAACCTCATCACGAAGCAGCTTTTATACAACTAAAACAACTTTTAAACTCTCCTGCTCTACGTTTACCAGATTACTCTAAAGTGTTTTATTTTTTTTTGTTTTGAGCGTAATATGGTAGTTTGGGACCGTTAGCTCAAAAGCAAAATAAAGGATTCAAACCTGTGGCATATTACAGCACTAACAAATCCTGTGGTGGCCGCCCTTCCCCCATGCATGACTGCACTTGGTAGACATGGTTGCCGCACTCACTCTAGGACGTGAAACTTTTGTGGCAGTACCTCATGCAATATATGTTTTGCTACTAAAGACGAAGACCCAGTTTCTGAGAGTTTCAAGAATATTAAAGTACAAAAATATTTTAATTAATAATCCTTCTTAACGGATTACCCGATACCCTCCTTTGAATCCAGCTTCCTTAATTCCTACTGTGGATAAGGGAAAATCCCATAACTGTTTGATTGCAACTAACAATCTGCTTTCTCCTAGACCCAATTTAAAAGACACTCCTCTTTAAAATCCAGATATAATCCATTTTGTGGACAGATCTTGTACTCAAAGAAAAGATGGAACATTGGTAGCCATATCTGCTGTTTGTTCTCCTACGACAGTGATAAAAACTGGACAGATACTTAAACAAGCTTCACCCCAAACTGCTGAATTAATCGCTTTAACAGAAGCCTGCAAAACAGCTGAGGGAAAATTTGTTAACAGCTACACAGATTCACACTATGCTGCTGGGGCTGTACATGATTTTGGTATATTATGGTGAGAAAGGGGATATCTAACTTTTGCAGGCACTCCTATTAAAAGCTTTTATGCCAATGATCTGTTAAAAGTTCTATTACTTCCCAAAGTGATAGCCGAGATTAAAACAGCAGCACATAGTGAAAACGAATTCTGAAGAGAGTAGAGGAAATAATCTTGCTGACAGTGCTGCAAGGGACATTTCTGTTCAGCAGCCACTCACTGTAAATAATGTAAATTTATCATTAGAGGTTTTGTCATTTCGGAATCAAACTGACAACTCCGAAAGGGTAAGGTGGATACGTGATAGTGACATTCATTTATCCGATATGCTGTGGTGCCACCTGGATGGAAGACTTGTTGCTTCAAGTGCTTTTCTACTAATTTGGCTAAATCTTATTATCTACCTTCTCATTCGGGTAGAGATGCAATTCTAAAACAACTGCTGATTGACCGGTATATGCCAATTATGCTTCCAAAGTCATCCAACACTTTGTAAGTACTTGTCATATTTGCATTTCTTATAATGTTTCTAAGACAAATTTAGCTAATGTACAACATATTAAAAAGCCCTGGGGACCTTATTGTCGTCTGCAAATGGACTTTGCTAAATTTCCTAAGAGTCAAGTATTTATTAGTGATTACAGATGTGTTCTCAGGATGGGTAGAGGCATATTCTTGTCACCAAAATGACTGACTGTATCCAAGAAGTTAGTTCAGAAACAGATACCTAGATTTGGTATAGCTTGCTGTATACAAACTGACTGTGGAACACATTTCACTGGTCAGGTTGTTCAAGAGATTTGTAAATTACCTAATACCAATATTTAATATCATTGTCCACACAGACCTCAAGCTTCAGGAATGGCAGAGCATATAAATCAGATAATAAAAACTAGACTAGCTAAAATTATTTCTGCAACTGGGCTCAAATGACCTGATGCCTTACCGTTACAATTACTGTCTATTAAATGTGTTGTTAGTGCATCTAGAACGTTTTACCCTCATGGAGTGTCCAATGAGAATGCCTGCTACCCCCATTACCTGCTAACCTGGAACTCCCAATTACTGATGAATTTATAATGCAATGTTGTAAATCTTTATTCTCTCTCTTACATTTACCCTCACAAGTAATGGAGGCACAGCAACAGTCGAGTTTAGAATACTCACATACCATTCAGCCAGGAGAATTTGTTTATGTCCGATCATTTTCCAGAAAGAATGCTTTGGAGCCCCGATGGAAGGGGTCATACCTTGTGCTGTTCACCAACTTCACAGAAATCCAATTGAAAGGGTCATCAACCTGAATACGTGTCCGTTTGTTCTACCAAGCCAGGTGAAGGGCAGTCACCCTTGCCACCCAATGCCTTTGATGATGAAAATGAGCCTGTCTCTTCATGAACCAGACAACAGACCAAAGGATCACAGGACTGTCGTGACCAAGATGCCAAAGGACAAAATTAGCCCTCTGTATAGACAACCTAACCAGGGGCTGTTTAATAAATCACTCTCTAAACCCCAGTTTTGAAATGTGTTTGATCCTCAATAACTCCGATCATATAAACCTGATATAGATGCTTGTATTTCATTGATTATTATCTTGGTCACCATCATCTGCATCCTTGCTGTCACAATTTACTTTCTGACTACCTTCAAAACTGTAAGTACTCGTTTTGTTTCTAAACGATTATCAAAAACATATCAAAATGCTGAAGAATGGCACCCAAATTTCAATACTTCTCATGCAATTATAAATACCTATGCAAAGACACTGAATCTCAGTAATTGCTGGATGTGTGCTCGTATTCCTACTGCTTATGAAAATGGTGTGCCATTATTTTCTATCCCAGTCACTGAGATTGAGAGGAGTAAAACACTTTCAGAGATAATATACAGAGACCAAAAATCTTCCTGGCACAATGTTAGTGCTTTATCTAATCTAGCTGCTTTACAACTATCAGTTAATGTAAATGGTTACATATGTTATGTAAAAAAAATGAAAGTTATGAAGTAGGAAGAAGTAAATGTAACATTTCTAGGCAAATGTATAATGGACCTGCCATCAAAGGGATGGTAATGTTAAAAGACTATTATATTTGTGAAACATTAACATATCCATGGTTACCATCCAACTGGTCTAGGAGTTGTTATATTGATAGAGTTATTCTATCTATGTGACATGTAGAGGCTCAGCCTAAGGATACATTTCACAATACAAGAAAAAAAGACTATAAAAAATCCTATTGATAACATAACTAAAACTAAGTCTGTAAACAATGCTATTGATAAAATCTATGCTTCACGGAGCTACCATCATGATTTGGAGCAGTTGGCTCTGAAGGGACTCACACATGGGCCTTGGAGATGATGTTATTTCTGGTGCAGGTATCTTACCTGCATATGGTACTGTAAAATCAATCTGGGAATTGCAAAAATTGTTACAAGTTCTCAGCAATAAGCCTAATCGATATAAAATTTGAGCAATCCATGCCGTTGTTTTACAAAATAAAATGACACTTGATTTTGTGCTTGCGGTGAAAGGAGATACTTGTGCTTTGGCCAAAATTGAATGCTGTTCATTTATTCCTGACAATGAACATATACTCCAAAAGTCATTTGAGCATAATACAAAAAGTATCCTTGTTAGCACACACTAAAGAAGCTGATAGTTAACAGATTTATTTTCTGGATAGAAAGGAACTATTTTAAAGTTCATTATGTTTGCTTTTATCATTATTTTTGCAGCCTTCTTACTGTGTTTTTAGTTAAACTGCTTATAGCAAAACTAATATCTGCAAGAAGTCTCTCTAATGTAACATTTGTATGTTAAAGTTCCACTAAAAGAAAAAAAAAAGTTTGTGTCAGGAATATGAATTGGTATTTAAAGACTTTTGAAAAATGTACGACGATGTATTTTCAAAGAATAAAAATGTTTAAAGGTGATGCTTTCACGGCATCAAAAGGGGGATTGTGAAAGAAAAAATATACATAAATAAGAAAGTTGAGACATGTAGTGTACAATGATCAGTGCATGTCAGAGAAAGAGGAAGCGAGTAGGTGGTCTGGCTAAAAGCATGACTAAAAAATGCCTTCCAGATCTTAATCATTTTTTTCCCGCCTAGCATCCAAACTTCCACAGGAATACCATCCATTCCTGGGGACTTTCCTGTGGATTGGTTATACATCACCATTTTATCTCATCTCCTTCTACCCTAACTGTTAGTAATTCTGCCTCATCTACCTCTAACCTTGGCGTATTTAATTTTTCTATAAACATTTCTACTTGTACCTTTTCCTGATTACCATATTTCTCTACTTTATACAGACTTTCATAGCATTTTCAAAATATTTCCAATACTTCTACAGGATCTCTTGATATCTTCCTTGTTATAGGCTCCCTAAGCTTGGTGACAGCCCTTTCCATTTTCTGTTGTCCAAGTCATTTGCTAAATGTTTTTGTGCTCTAGCATTATCAGAAACGGTTACTTAACAGCAGTCTTTCTAAACTCATGCATATTATTGAGGCAAAGCCTTACTTTTTGTTTAGCATTCTGCAGCTGCTCCTCTTCTTTTTCTGTGAGATTCCCTCTATTCTGCAACACTAGCATTTGTCAGTCCCTTTAAATAATTGTTACTTTTTAACCATATCTCCCCTTCATTTATTTCCACCCTATTTTTAAACTCACCTTTAACTGTATACTACTCCCTAGCTATATTTTCAGAAGAAATTTTGATCTTCTCTAACAGCTCCTGAACAATTTCCACTACCCATTCCTTAAATTCCTCTCTTTTCAACAGATAGGTGGGAAGGTGGTAGTGTCTCATTGTTATTTCATTACCCTTTATTTCTATTTTAGTTATTATTGGGGTATGAGCTGAAATAGTTATTGCGTGTGTATTGAGACCTTCAATTAAATACACATGTTACTGTGAAATATAAAGTCTGTCTAGACTAGCCCAGTGTTTGTATCTTGGGGAATAATATGCAAATTCACTCCTAATGCCCAGTACTGAATTCACATCTTCCATGCCAAATATTTTCATAAATTTCTTCAAAAATATTGTCTCCTTTATTATATTTTCCCTTCTGGCCCCCCAGACACATCTTCACTGTTGCAAATCAAATTCCAGTCCCCACCTATAAGTAAAATGCCTTACTGAAAGATGATTTCTCCCAGAGTCTTGTTAAGCTCCATTAAAGCAGTTTTAGATGGAATATAAATACATGCCAGTCTAATCCTCCTCCCTTGCCAATAGCCCTTTAGTTCTACAAATCTATCATGAATATATTTTTTAACCTCTTCTGTCACTACTGGAACTCCTCTTGCAATTAATATAAGTACTCCACTCTTTGTTTGTCCCAGGTATTCAGCTAAATAACCATCCTGAAAACCTGTCTATCAAATTCACATGTTCAGTTTTTTCCTAATGTGTTTCTTGTAGCACAGCTATTTCTACTGTACTTTTTTAATACAGTTCACTACTCTATTTTGTATTTATCTTTGAGACCACTGACATTTAAAGACATTACAGAAATTATCAGTGTATTAAAAAGTCATTCCCATCTTTTCTGTATAACAGCTTTTTTGTAAGTGTCTAGTTCCAGCTTTTGCGTTACATGCATACTCTGCCTGGGAGGGTTGATCGTTTATACAGTTGTTTCTTTTCGTATCCATTTGTGCCTGTGTTATGTCTTACAAAACTTTTTATTGAAATCCCTTGAACAGAACAAAACAAAACAAAAAAAAAAAAAACACCCCAACCCCCCTAAAACCTATTAGCTTAACAACACACAAAACTATATACATCTTCAAATATTGAAGTTTTACCCTCCAAATAGGAACAAACATTCCAATCTGACAGACACACTCACCGCATCCATACTAAGATGCATGGTGTAGCCTGTGCTTCTACTGAGTGCTGTCTGCTTTTGTCTTATCTTCACAGCTACTCCAGCTAGGAAAACACTTGAATGCTTTTAGAGAACATGATCTCCAAGCCATTTCTCTTGATCAGACAGTCTCCTGGAGACATGGAGACCAGATACAGATAAGCATAAATATACCTGCTAGAAAAAAACTTAGAATATTCAATGTTCTTTTTCATTTACTTGCTTTCTCTTAAAACTTGTTACTAGAATAAGCTAGTGGTCTTAATCCAGTCATTTCCTATGCAAGGATGAGAAAAAGCACAATTATTTTTTCTTTTGTCATGCTCTTTTAACCAGACTTTTTTTTACATCGCAGTGCCTACATTTTTAAAACTGAACTAGGAAAAAACAAAGGGAGAAAGAAAAAAAGAAGGGAGAAAACAGGAGGACATGTTTACACAGTATCCCAATTACAATTAAAAATAACTGAGAAAACTTTATTTTATAGCATGCAAAAAAATTGTACAGTATACCAAAAGTACTATTAAGAAAAAAAAAATAGTTCTTACAGTTAATTTTCTCCCTCATCTTTCCCTCTTCCAAGTATTTTTCTGAACATTAATGACATGAAGTAGGGTTTATGCTTTAGAGGTCCTACAAGTTTCTCAGTGTCCAAAAAAGTCCAGTATTTCCATATTTTCATGTTCTGTCATGTTTCGTAAATATAATTATTGCTTTGTAATTCTACATTTGTCATTTTTGCAAGTTACTGCTTTTATTTCTGTTCATCTCCATCTCACAAATCCCATCTCTGCTTCATTTACAGGTACTCTCGATTCTTCTTGTCAACTCATGTTTTTTTCCTTATCTTAAGCAGTTTCCTTTGAAACACTGGAAAAAAGTTTCACTGGCACAGTCTCTCTGTAGTCGTTATTATCAGAAGAACAAGAAGCAGAATATCCTACTGTTTCAAAGCTCACTTTTTGTTGGACAAACATTTGTATTTCCTCCTTACCATGAACTCCATCACAAAAATGGTTTTGTCCTTCCAGGGAAGAATATTTTGAAATAGCTGGGTACAGCAGTTTGAACCTCATAACCATTTCTCAACATTCCCAGAACAGTGGAATAAATTTACTCTTCTGCCTGGTGTACAATGATTAATCATTCTTGACAAACACTCTGCTCTCACTTTTAGTACTTTGTCCTGCTGCACAGTTTTGCCAGAATCAACTCCTTCTGCTGGCAGGATTGCATCTTTACTATAAAAGGTCTAGGATGCTTTCTCAAAGCCAGATTTGGAGCACACACACAATGTGCCCTTTCAATTAACAACTCCTGCTATGGAATACCAGTCCAGTTGTTTATTTGTGCTTTCATAAAATTAATACAATCTGTTCCTTCCAGCTTCTCTGGGACAGCTGAAAATCTCAGGTTTTCCCTAGGTGCTCTGTCCTCTAATGCTGTTATTTCTTTAAACATTTCCTCTTGAGAAGTCTCATATTCAAGTAATCCTTTTCTTTATTTTGACCTCTAATTTTTATAGTTTTATCAACTCATCCGAGTATCTTTTTACAACTTCTTCCATTTTTCCAGCTTTTTGTTGTTTGAGATAGTAGATTCCATCAGTATTTTGTTTATTTTAACCAGTTCTGTGTGCAGTTGTCACATACTTTCCTCTAGGTTACCGGAAGTCATATCTGGAGCTTGCACTGCTTTTTGCCAAGAAGCTGCAGTACTTTTCCAAGTCAGTGTTTCTCTTCACCTTTTGTAGATGGATTTTCTTTCAGGTCCTCTGCATTTCTTTTTCCCTAGCATCCAGGCAGTGTACTTACTAACCAGTTACTGAAATTTGCCAGAAAATACAGGTCCACTGGCTTTCTCTGCTGAGAAAAAAATGACAGGAGCTCAACACCAAGCAATATTCTAATTGAGTAAAATAATAAAACAAAGCAAAGCTTTCAAGTTACAAAACTCTCTCTCAATGAATTGCATTGAGAAAGAGTTTTGTAACTCGAAAGCTTTGTTGTGTTTTATTATTTTACTCATTAAAATAGTGTTTGGAATTGAGCTCCTGTTTTTTTTTTTTTTTTTTTTTTTTTTTTGGATATTCTTGTTGCTTTGTCTTCAAGAACTCTTTGGACACCAGGACTGGTTGGTTTTGTGTGCCTTCACACTGGGAGAGTGAGAATTACGCTGTTACTCAATGTGCAACCATCTTGGAAGTCCTAGCACAGGAAAAAATATTGGTAAACATCTCTATAGCCTTGGAATCCTTGTTTGGAGAAGTTAGGGGAAAATGCTTATGCTGGGTTTCCAAGACCATTGTTTGGTAGAGAACGTGACAAAAGAATCAGTGTGTTTCATCAGAAATGAAGGCCATTCACAGTGTAGCTATGCAACTGCTCAGCCTTCTTTAATGTTGAAGCACCAAAATCTGTCCGCCTCCATGCAGCAAAAACTATCTTTAATAAGCTTCATAGGTGGGATAAGCAAAAATTCAACTTCCTTCTACAAAACACGGCTGAATGCATTAACACTGGTGCATTCAATATTATAAACATGAGGACTGTAACCGAAATTCTGCAAATAAGAAAAATAAACACCAAATATTGACACTCCCCTTAATGCAAGCCACCTATGTTAAGTGTATAAATAACTGAATTACTCTGCTTCAAGGCAAGCTAGGGTTCAAGACATATGTGTTCTGTGTTAATTATTTCAGACATAATTTCTGAGCAAGCTTGGACAGAAAATGTACTTGTGTTCGGTGAGAAACCAAGCTAGGTAGAAAGGAATGTCTTCTTATTTCAAGATTGAGAGAAGAGAAAACAGTTTAACTTTGTATGTAAAGGTTGCAGTGTGAGCAAAACACACCATCAGAAATGTGTATTTAAACAGACTACCATTGTGCTTGTAATCTTGAATATAACAAGCATTGTATTAACAGATATGCAAGAGAAAATTACTGCATATGAGGTCATGGGAAACCACTCAGAGTTTGAGAACATAATAAAATGCAACAGTCTGAGCTTTCACTAGATAAGGATTGCATGATATTGCTGTCAGCTTAATATAAATTTTGTTTATTGGGGTAATACACTGATCAGTACTGACCAATTCCTGGTTCAGCCCAGGTATATTCCAAACAGTGCCACCTAAACTGAGAATCTGTTCAGGTTTAATTTAGTCTTTGTAGTCTGCCATGTTATAATCACTTCTTGTATAACCTCAGTAGCTGCTAATCTATTCTGGAATCAATAAACTTTGTTGCCGTAACATGATTTTGTGTCTCAGAAATTTAGTCAGTGTCCAGCATGTTTACATCCTGTACCCAAACACCCCTGCTACATACAATCTGAAAGATCCCTGTATCTTGGAAGAAGGCAATACTGGTAAGTATCACAATCTCATACACGGTATACTTAAATTTCTTTCCAATTTGTCAGAGGACTGCATTTGTGTTCCTTTGAATTTTAAATGGTTGCTTTGATGATGCACACATTTTCAACATCAAAAAAAGTAATAAACAATAATGTGCAATTTAAAAATAATGAAATTTTAAAACTACTTAAACAGTATTAAAGTGGTTTTGCATGGGGGAATTTGCCCCTTACACTCTTGCAGCATATATTCCCTAGTTCCACAACTACTATTCTTCAGAATAAGGAGACTTCTCTGAAAAACTGTACGCATGGAATCACTAAAAGGGAAACATCGCCGCACAGTGTCTGGACCTCTCAGTGCCAAATGTTTGCTTTCTCCTACATGTTCACATGACTCTGGGGGAAGTAACCCCAAAATGAAAGACTATAAAGATGAGGGTAGCTAGCAGGGAAAGGTGACCCACTATGCTTTTCTAAAGACCCCTGTACCATCCATTTTAACCACAAAAAAAAGGCAGCAGTAGAGACAAAAAGCCTATGAAACCCAGCATCTGAAGACAAGACCTTATGACCCTACTACATGAGGGTGTTTTTTAGCAGTCAGGTTACACTGAACATGAAGCTGGATAAAGGGGCTTTTTGATTAGGTGGTGATGGGATGTGGCAGGCTTGCAAAGGGATCAAAATAAGCTGCTCCAATAATGATCTCTTATCTAGGAATGTGGCTCTGAGTCAACTTGTGCCACAGCTCGAACAACTGGATTCTACTATACAGTAGAAGCTTATCAAACAGTTGGGGTCTAGGTTGGAAGAATATGGATGAGGCTGTCCAAACCCTAAGCAGGAACATGCATGCACCGAATGAGGGGAGGAGATAACATTTGCAGTGACCGCAAGTGCTCATGTTACTACTGGGGTGGGGCGGGGGGTTAATTTTATAAAAGAAAAATGCTGACATTGCTGGGATGCTTGGCAAGTGCACCAAGCATGCACATAGCTGCGTGCGTGATGGACCATTTACAGGCTTTATAACTGGCAGGCATTAGGACAAAAAGAATACTATTTAAGAAAAAAAAATCACAAAAATGTACAAGATATCTAACGAGCATAACTGCAGAAAATCATTTTATAAAATAATGGAAAGAATGGTGGAAATGTTAGAGAGATATATAAAATGTTACACTTACAGGATGACAGTAGAAAGCATATGTAAACAAAATGATGAAATAACTTGAGAAAGCAGTATGGGAAAAGATACAGATTGTGAAGGGAAAGAAAAAACAGTAAGGAAACTAAATAAAATGAAAACAACAGCTATGCTTAGAAGGCAGAAATATTTAGGGAGAGGGAAGAAGGAAGAGACACCTGTGGAAAACTGATAAAACTGAAAGCAAAAAATGGAAGGAAGCAGGATGCAGGAAACAGACTGTTAGAAGTCAAGAAGAAATATTGTTTGATGGAATATATGAAAGTGATTGTACAGTGAGATGAAACATTAGTTAAATGAAAATTAGAAAACTGATAAAGCTGATAAGAATATGCTATAAAAAGGAAATTATGAAAGAGCAAATGAATGATGAGGTTAAAATAGGAAAGGTTTAACATGTACCACGGTACGATGGATTAGGATACGGATTTTGTAAAAAGCTGGACAAAAAAAAAAAAGAATATTTTTTTGGAAATGGTGAATGACTGGTTAAGTGAGATTGAGAAATGAAGAGTGCATTAGAAATACATTTTTGCAGAAAGTTGAGAAATGTTTAAAAAATGGAGCCTTTTACTACTATGCAAAGTAGATTATAACATTCTGAAAATATTTCAAAACAAGTTTGAAACAAAAATAAATTACTACAAGAAGATACGTAGATATAAGGGAAATAATGTGATACAAGTATTGGTCATTATGAGAAATGTAGGGAGGTGGATGACAAAGTAGTAATGGGGCAGTTGTGGAACACTTTGGAAGCATATGTAGTGGAGAAGGTGCTGATTTAGTTAATATCTGTGTGAAATTATTTATAAAAGGTCTAGTGATAGCATAGAAATGGGGGTATATCAAATGAAGTGAGTTTTACTTAATCTAGTAATAAAGGCAATATAGAAGAGAACATTTTTTTTACATCTTGTGAAAAGCCAAGTTGTTCAGGAATTCTACAAAAAATTATGGCAATGAGAAGGAACAGAGAAAATTAAATATGTTGTATTGGGAATATGAAGTGAGAGAGAAAAAGACAACTAGATGAAACAGGTAAGATTATTTTTTCATGTGTGTGGCATAAGTAGAAAGTAATTGCTGAAGAATGAAGTGGCCAATAGCAAATACTGGGTCAAAAATTTTGGCGGTTGGAGAAATGGTGGGGATAAGAAATTTTATTTTCTATTTTACCTTACGTAAAATAATTTTTGAAAAAGGGCTCTTCTTTATATATTTTAGATGACTTATGCAAATAAAGCATCCTTACTCTAATCAATAAGTGAAATTTAATCTTCTAAATTCACCAACTCTCTACGATTAATCTTCATTAAGAGATGGAGGTAGTGATGCTCAGAATACTGTGGGGTTTTAAAAACAGAATTTATACCCAATGATTAAGCAAAACAATATGAAGAAAACAGGGTTTCCATAAGGGGGAGTATCTTAGCTATAAGATCACCCTCTGTGTCTACAGAAACCCAACGTTTGTACCTAGATCTACTAGAGACACACATCATTAAACCAAATACAATATTAATGGAATAATAACTACCCCTCTATAGACTAGGAAACATACACTGTCTCAGACTCGCAGGCACAATGATTCCTGGACTTGAACACAAATACCCTTGATGAGAAAGTGCACTCACCCACCAGAGGTTCAAACATACTGGATATGATACTCACCCATATGGGAGAGTGCTGTACCCCGCTGTGTCATGTCCTCATTGGTGAGGTTGGACTACAGAGCTGAACCTTTGAAATAAAAATCAACTTGGTAACTCCAGTAAGCTTTGTAACAGCTGGGTAATATTCCAAAGCAAACTACATCGTTTTAAGTGATAATCAGTATTCAGTGCCCCACCCAACCTCTAGTTCACAGCAACCTATGCAGAATTGTTCACAGAGACCCTGCACAAGCATGTAAATGGCTGTAAGAGACTGCTGTACCATCTATAAGTAAGCCCAAAACAAACTCTAAAAATAAACCACACTGGTGGAATCCTAACCTTAACAGGGTATATAAAAAGGGAAAAAATACATGGCTAAAATCAAGAAAAACAGCTCCCATAATGATAGGATGCTTCTAATTAAACTAAACAGGAAACTAAGAGAACTAATCAAATCCAACAAGGCCAATTATGAGGTCCAGATAGCCTCACAGACTAAAGACAACCACAACGCCTTCTACAGCCATGTACAAAACCTCAAAGGGAGCACACATTAGTGTGCCAAACTGGTGGTCAATGATGCCACCCTCACTGACCAGAGAGACACAGCAAACGTGACAGCTGACAAATTCAGCACAAACCTCACCATTCACGCCTCCCCGCATGAAATACCTACTTGCATAACCTCTCAAACTATTAACAGGAAGCAGGTCCTGGCAGCACCTGCTAAGGCCAAAAACACAGCCTCAGTGGGCCCAGACGATATCCCAGGATGCCTCCTAAATAGCTCGGAACATGACCTATGAGGACCACTTGAGTCACTTTTCACCTATAGACTCAAAATAGGCTTTGTACCATTAGATTAGAGGACTGCAACGGTTTTCATCACAAAGCTGGACCATCAACTGACCCCAGAAACTACAAACTTATTAGTCTGACTAAGCTAATATGCAAAGCCATGGAAAGAATTATCATGTAAATGATTAACAAAGACACAGTCAACTTTCAGACACTGGGCCCAACTCAGTTTGGCTTTGTCAAAGGAAGGTCATGACTACTAAACCTGGTAGACTACTTTGAGAAGGTCACCAACAAAATGGATGAGGGGAAAACCATGAATACCGTGTACTTAGACCAGTCTAAAGTGCTTGATAGAATACCTCCCTCAGGTATATTTGACAAACTCACCAAACTGGGAATAAATCTCTACATAGCTTGCTGGATTGTGAGCTGGCTCACAGACAGGACCCAGGAAATTAGGACTGGCGAGACCTCCTCCTCCAAGAGACTGTTCACTAGCAGGGTACCTCAGAGCTCAGTGCTGGGACTGCTCCTATTTGGCATCTACTTCTCAGTGGTAAAGGCTAGTGTCAAGGGCCTTTGGCTGACCAAGATTGCAGATGACTGCAAACTGGGAACTATCATAGATTCCACCCATGACAAACACCTTACAGGAAGGTCTAACACAAACAAATGGCTAGTGTCAAAGTCACTGATTAAAACTCAATCTCAAGAAATGCATTATAGTGCCTTTTGGGAAAACTGCCACCCAGGCTAATTACTCCATCAATAAGACACTCCTAAGAGGTGACCTGATAGTCAGGGATATGTGAACATATGCAGACCGTAATCTGGTCTTTCACCAACAAGTAGACAAGGTAGTAAGCAAATCATTCTTTGTCGACCAATTTATAAGTAAGGGCATGGCATCCAGGTTAAAGTAAGTCACAGTGCCACCTCATTTGTCCCTTATCAGACCCATCACTGAATATAATGCCCCTCTGGCATGTACCTGACCAG
Organism: Protopterus annectens; assembly: GCF_019279795.1. Classification (NCBI taxonomy): domain Eukaryota; kingdom Metazoa; phylum Chordata; order Ceratodontiformes; family Protopteridae; genus Protopterus; species Protopterus annectens. The sequence continues at coordinate 666,610,935 of NC_056749.1, read as the reverse complement.
ACATATGCAAGAGTTGGAATGCCTACAAAAGGTTGCTTACCAGGAGAATCCAGGGTATAAACAAACTGCCATATATGAAAAAGCCCTCCCTCTATACTCTGCCAACTACAGGATATTGAGAGATGATCTATGCCTGGCATACAAGGCGTCCATGGAGCCAGCTCTGATAGACCTTTTGTACATCTGTAAAATGAGCAGCATCAGAACCATTAGATCCAAGTATTTAAATTTTGCTTGTGACATAAATAAGATATGCTGGCATGACAGATGTGTGACTCAGAGGATCCCCATGCTCTGGAACAGGCTCCCAATCTATGTGAAGCAGAGTCCATCCCTAACTCAATTTAAGAGTTACATTCACCAAGATAGGAAATCAGAAATTCACCCCAGGTCTGTTCCCCATGTCTCTGATAGACTGAGGCAGACAGTAATACTCCAACGAACATACCTACCTCCTAATAAGCGTCCAGATACAGAGGGATACAAATGGTTTGGGTTGCATAGCTAGGCTTACAATGGCTCTAGTGGTTGTTAGCATAGCACAGAACTATGAACTTAGGAACCTTAGAAAATAAGAATGTGAGATTTGTAGGGCTAAAAATGTCCCGGCATATCAGATTCAAAAGAACAATGAAGGATATAAGGAATCCTCAAACAGTCTAAACAGTTAACTTTGTTTGCAGCAACAGCAGCATCTACATTTAAAAAAAAAGTAATGCATTATAAAAATTATGTATGGTTTAAGTAGACTGAAGACTGGGATCAGAATAAGGGAAGTTGAAAGAAAAGGGGAAATACCAGCATGACGAAGCTGTCATAACACATGAACAGTAACAATGGATGTTACGTGTGGGAGAGGTAATGAAATACAAAACAGAGATTAGCAGGTTTTAAAATCTGGAAGGTAGGTGGTACTATATATAGAATGCTGCACACCTGCAACTAATTTGAGGGGGGGGGGGCTTGAAGTGTCTCCATGTCTGGTAGAGACAGACCTAAACAGGACTAAACAGGAAAGTGTGTATATAGGTAATACAGAAATTAAGAATGCTATTATCATTCTTGGAGTTCCTTTTGGGGCAGGACTAGGGAGTTAAAACTATATTGTTATGAAATGTTCAGCAGCAGGAAAACTAAACTAAAAGTTTAGCAACAACAACAGATATGAAAGTGCATAATCCAGAAAGAAATTAAAAAAAACGAGTGGGATAAGTTGTAAGAAAAGACAAACTATTTTTAAATAGACAGACTTAGAATTTGGACTTGGAATGTAAAAAGTAAAAGTGAAATGAGCAGTTCTGTAAGCAAACTTACCAGAACATTAGATGTTCGGATACAACACTGTTGCAGTAATCTAAGCTACAGGAGAGTTACTTCATGACAAGAATAGGACAACCAGCCAGCATTCAAAGCTTTAGGGTACCTTCCATGCACCCTAACCACTGAATGGTTTGAGAAGAGCCATATGACAACATCAGTGGTTAGGAAGTCAAACCTTTTGTGCTTTCTTGCCTCAGGGTAAGGGGAGGCTAGTCTGTCTTTTAGGTGTATACTAGGAAAAAAAAAGGTAAATACAAATATCCACACCCTGGCAAAAAAGGGGGGGTGTTACTAATGCAACAATGATTTATTAAAGCATCTACTGTACTTACTTACACAACTGTATTATGTTCATCATTAAATTACTACTGCTGTAGCCCAAGACATATGTGTAGACTACCAATAAAGAAAGAGATGAGGAAAAAAGACCAGTCTATGGGATCTGCTAGAGAACAGTTCAAGCAAAATCTGCTTTGGGCCTGGAAAAAAATCTAATTTGTAATATTTTGTGAAAGTATGTACACAGGACCAAACTGCAACTTCTGGAATACTTCTACAGTTTACCCCCTTCTATAAGGTCACAGAAGAAGCCAAAGCCCTGGCAGAATGGGCCTTGCCTGGAAGTATCTTATGGTGAAAATAACATAAGAGTAGCATGAGACAGCCATCTAAAAATTGTTTGTTTTGACACAGATTGCCCATTTTTTTTAACCTTCACAGGAAATAAACATTTGATCTGAACACCTGAATATTTCAGTCCTGTCAATATAGTATCAGAGTTGCCTGTGGACATCTAGAGTATGTAAAATTCTTTCTCCCATACTTCTAAGATCTGAAGAAAAGACAGGGACACAAGTAGCTCATCTCAGAGTAAACTCTGAGACCAATGTAGATTTGTTTCAATGACACCTTATCCTTATGAAAAATGAGAAGGTTGATTCTTTGTAAGAGCTTGCAATTCAGATACTTCTTGCAAAGGTCAGAGCAATGAGTAATGCTATTTTCCAAGTTAAGAAAGTACAACTGTTTAAGTACATTTACCATAACAGCAGTTGTTCGAATGACTACTGCTGCAGGTAGCTTAAGCTACTGCATACAGGTTATACCCTGAAAAGGATATGTGAGGTGGCACAGCTTAGATTATTGTAGTATTGATCATTATGAAGAACAACTTCAGTTCAACCTGGTGATCTGGTTGAAATGGGAAAGGTGCAAGCCAAATATCTTCTAGGTGGATGCATAAACAAAACCCCTTTCAAAAACCGTTTGACTTGAGGCCACATAGAAAGGGGGCTCTATGGGAAGAGGAGCAGAGATGTCCAAAAGGTGAATCTTGATATGATTAAGAAAGGTCAGAGGATAACTCACACAAATATTCCAGAAATGAATGACCCTGGTCATGACAGAAAGCCGTGCAGCAACTTTCCCGTCCATGGGAATATGAAGGCATCTGTTTTCCATGCCTGTCTGCAATGCATCCAGGAGGAGAATGTCTTTAACTGTCTGTTATGGCTGGAGGCAGACAATCTACCTGAAGAGTTCCACACAACTGGATTAAGTCCTTAAGAGCCCAGGGTTCAGTTTCCATTCATGAGGTATGTCCTGGTCCTGCTCTGCTTATCTACAGTAATCTTTTTCTCTGACAGGATGAAGGGAAAGGTTGTGATGAGTTGCTAGTTCCCAGGCTACCATAGCTAGTTTGCAAAGGGGATGTGTTCGGACTCCCCCCTACTTTTTTATGCACCACATCCCTCTGGTGCTGTCTGTGATTACTAGCAGAGGTCCTGGAGTCTAAAGATGATTTTGAGATTTGACCGTATTTATTAGAGACATCACGTCTTTGATACCTATGTGTTTTGGTCTGTCCTGCTTGTTCCACAATTCCTGAACATTCACCCCATTGAAAATAGCTCCCTAAGCAAAATCAGAGGCATCTGGTTACAGATTGGATAGGCACTTGGAGGGAGAAGGGAAAACCTGGTGGAAAGATAACTAATCCATCCATCAAAGCAACTTCCTTTTAGCCAACCCCCAACACTGGGATCTGAACAGAAAGTGGGTGCTGGTACTGGGTCCAAACAGATTTGAGAAACCACTGAATTTCTCATGTGAAGTCTGGCCAGAGGAATCATGAGGATTGTAAAGACCATGAAACCTAGGAATTCGGATATATTCCCTGGATGAGGTCAGAGACTGGTTGGAGAAAACTGTTCCTTGTAAAAGTCTACTTAGTTCTGAGAAAGAAAACCCCTCATAAGGGTGTATCCAGAAGGCATCCCAGGAATACTACCATGTGAAAAAGAACAATAGATTTCTGTATGTTCAACTGGAAACCCAGGTTGAGATGGAGGTCCTTTAGCCAGGTATGAGATTTCAGACATTTTGAGAGAGAATGTGCAAACAGTTGAAGCTTCAGCAAGGGAGCTGGGGAAAGGGAATCATCATCTGAGGCCACTTGGTCTGACAAATGGCTTTGAGATGAATAAGCCAAGGAGTGCTCATTAGAATTTGATTCATACTCTTCATCCTCAGAAGAAATGTGTCTTTTTTTTTTTTGAGGGGGGTGGGTGGAAAGAGGAGGAGTGGTAGTAGTAGGTCCTGCAAAAGATTGTGGCCCAAGTGCCATTACATAGGCTCAGTGAAAAATCCATCCTCTCCTTTCCTTTGGATGTCTAGATGGACGAAACATTTTTAGTCCCCCCCCCCCATAGGTGCGATGTCAGCATTGACTAAACACTGAAGCTCTGACCCCTGATGAAAATGAAAAAATCGGCTGTACACAGCACGTATATTGATATTGGACAAGAAAAATTATAAAACTTGTTAGATCTAAGAATGGTGATCACTACAATATACTGAACTATACTGTATTCATTAGTGAATAACATGAAAAAAGGCAGAAATAAAAGGGTCAGCATGTGGTGAAACAAATGTCCACATGTAAGAGGACTGTACCTGTTTGTAACAAATCTACATGCTACAGATGATCAATAAAAGTACACAATAAAAAGAAATAGAAAACTGCCTTTGAAAAACTCATAACAAGGATACATACTTAATTATTTAACTAACTACTTTTATTTAGCTTTTCTGCTCCCCTGCATGTGCATCACTAGATTCATAATAGAGTACTAAAGCACACAGTCTGAACAATCATATAAAGCCTAGCCATACATCTCTGAAGTATAAGCAGTAGGTGTTCCACTTCTTGATAAGGAGCATACTAATCCATATAAAACCTTTATACTTCTCTTGAAGGAGGCTAAAGTGTCACTGTTCAACATGCAAAGGAATTTTGGTAATGAAAGCATCCCTCTAAGAAGTGCCACTTACATAAAGTAGACTGTTCTAAAGCATGTTCATATGTGTATACTAGGCTAAAGACTACTGGGGTCTTTCTAAGCCTAGTCATGTAACCCACATGTATCCCAGATGTTATTGTGCCTTAGATGTTATTTTAATGAGTGTATGTTACTAAGGGCATGATTTAATAACTGCATCTGTCCATCAGAGTAATTAAGTGTCAGACCAGAGGTGAATTTCTGATGTCCAATTAACTAGTCCAGGATGCACTTGAATAGGGTTAGTAAAGGGTTCTGCTTCACATGAATGGAAAGCCTATTCCAGTGAATGGGGATTTATACATGCCTGTCTCTCCAACATATCCTATTTAAGTTGCAAACAAAAGTTTAAATCCTTAGGTTGAGTACTTTTGGTGTTACTCACTTGGCGGATATGCAAAAGGTCCATCAGAGAAAGATTAAAGGATCCCTTGTATGCCAGGTGTAAACTGCCTCTCAGCAGCCTGTAGGAAACAGAGTTTAGAGATAGGACTTTGAGACAATCTGCATAGGACATTGTATTTATGCCCTTTATTCTTTTTGTGAGGAACTTCTGTGGACATTCCAGTTATTGAATGTGCCTTGTCAGATACATACTGGTGGGAGCATTATACTCTATGCTGGGTCTGATGAGGGCTGAAAACAATGGTAAAATGACTTCCCTAGGCCTAGATGCTATTCCCTTACTTTTAAGATGAATGACAGATAATGATTTTCTTCCTAACTTAGACACGTTGGTCAAAAGGCAGGTTACTCTCTACATGAATTCTCAAATCCCCGACTACTGTCTCTACTTTTTGGGGTGTTTTATCAATGAGGTAGTTTCCCTGTGTGGCTGACTTCCCAAATTGTACTATTACACATTTCTTGGCATTGAATTTTAAGCCATGGCTTTGGCACCAGTTGTCTGTGATACATCTTCCTGTAAGATGCTAGTATCGCAGAGGGTTTTTATGACTGCTCCTAGCTTGCAATAACCTGCTAACCTGGTAAACCAGAAGCCATCAACATTGGCCTGGACTTTCAAAAACACATTCCAAAGAGGAGCAGACCCACTAAAGAGCCCTGTGAGACTCCACTGATGACAGCCTCTTTATGGAGGTGGTCTCTCCAATCCTAACTTCCTGGCTCCTGTCTGTGAGCCAACTGGCTACCCAGCAAGTTACCTAGGAGTTTACACCTAATCCTGGCAGTTTGTTTACAATGCCTGAGTGGGGTATTTTATCAAATCCTTAGCCAAGTCAAGACAGGTAAGTATGCAGTGTTCTCTCATACTTGTGAATACCAGGTCCAATATGTCTATTCCTCTTATAAAAAAAAATAAGATAAAAGGGTGTTAGAAATCTTTGCACTTGCAAATTTGGGGTCATGTAGAATTCCCAGTTTAGAGAGAGATAATTAACCATGAGCGGTATTTGGTTGAATGACAAGTGTCTCCAATAGGTCTAAGTATCAGCTATGGGTTTTATAAGACATGCACAGCTTGCTAGGATGGGACTTTGTCTTTGGTAATCTAGACATAGACAAACTCCTGTATGTCATCCTGTTTAATCAACCTAGAGGTATGTCCTTTATCAATATACATTAGTCCCGAGAATAGGAGTATGAATGAGATAGACAAAAAACTGAAGGTCTTTTAATTTTGTCTATCCAGATAGCCAAGGCAGCCTAACTCTTTCATTCTCTTTGTTAAGAAATACTGATGCATTTCAAGCTGGGATACTGGTTTGATAAGCTATGTACTAATCACAGCAGTACATTCAATGACCAGCCTAACAAGAAAGGTAAACATACGGACTAAGACCTCTATGGATCTCGAAGATATAACTTTGATAATTAACTGGGCAATTAAAAAAAACTTCCTTAATGTAACGGATACTTGAAGTTTAAAGAGCAGTTCACTGCTCAGGAAACTGCCAAGATCTACAGTAGCAGAAGACAATTTATTTGATGGTTTGGGAAAGACAGGAAGAAAATTAAGAGGAAATGAGGACGTCCACTCAAGAAATGGATGGACTGTGTGAGAGAAGACCTGTGACAATCAGTCATTACCATTAAATAAGGTAGGCAAGTGACATTAAATCAAATGAGGTGATGAAAGTTGACATGATACCTTGACCCCATGTAGAAAAAGATGTGAAAAACTGGCTTGATGGTGGTGGTCTACAATACGCACGTATGAAATTCAAGAGATTTTTAGACCAATGCGAATTTCAGAATTTAACTGCTTGTCCAAACTATTCATAGTCTAATGGTCAAAGTCAACAGGACTGAGAAATACCTCCTGAATGTATATATAAAAAAATCATACAAATCCAACTCCAAAGAAACGTTAGAAACACCAGGAACTGCCTTAAAGAGAAGTGCTCTAATACATAAGCAATCAAGAAACTAAGAGATCAAATTAAGTCCAACAAGATCAAACACAACGTAAGGACAGCCTCAGAGGCTAAGGACTGAAAAAGTAATTATCAAGGTGCACTAAGGTCTTGCTGTCTGGATTCTGCTAAAATCAAAGTCTAATTATAATTGCATTTACAGTCTGTTGCCCACAGAAACTTGCAGAATGTACACTGATGCAGCACCAAACTCTGTCACTTTTAAAGCAGCAATTAATAAATTACTTTTTATAACAAACCACATGTACTACTGCTGCAGCTTTAGTTACACTGTACCACTTATCTTTCTTGTACAAAATACCTCTCCTAACAATTTAATTTGCTATAGTCTCTTTATAGTGGTTTTACATCCTGTTTTTCTCCTTGGTATTCTATTTTGATCTTTGCAGGAAAACATCTGTTTGCTGGTGTTTGCAGAGAAATAGGTCTTCATCCTGTAGAGACATAATGCTGGTTATTGTCTTTATCCATTCGAACTTCCTTGCTTAACAGTGTCATATGATAGGAACATGTACAGACTGTTTTCCTGTTGTCCATTCTTTAAGGAAGCAGGTTAGTTTTCTTACTGACAATGTGAAATGCATACATCCTGTTTTTTTTACATTTTTGCTAAGTCTGTAAGAGATCAGCTTTCTTGCTGACAGTGTGAAATGCATACATTCTTGCTGATTCTATAGGAAAACATGTCCATTAAACAAATTCCTTATTTTTCAAGCCACAGTCATTTAGTATGGATGCTAATCACATATTGCTAAACTCTATTTCTACATTTAAGCAAGGTTATTTTATACCTTATTTATTTTGCATATTTGTAACAGAATTACTTTCAACCTTTTATTCATTGTTAAATACACTAACAATTCCCTCTTTTTATTCTTTTTTTTAAAGAAAACACATTAAGAAACAAATCCTTTAGTCTTCTTTTAATACAACAAGTCAAAATGGAATTTTATATAGTTAATACAATGATATTAAGTATTACTACCAAAACTGAATGTATCTAAACTTTTTCTTTTGCAGACCATTCTGTGAAAATATTTCACTGGTTATGGGCTATGTCTGCTTTAGTTTTATTTTTTAACTTATTCTTTTGCAATCACAGAATTTCATTTATGACTTAGAACTGTTCCATTAACTCTTTGCAGCTGTTGACTTAACTATTTACTTTTATTAATCATTTTATACTAAAACATTACAGACAGACTAATATCTATACGAGACAAGAACTATGTGCTACTGCAAATGACATTTTAACCATAACATTGTGGTCATATTTCTTAACTGCCCATACACTTTGACAGGGAAGTGAACATCTTAAACAACTTGGTAAAGTACTGAACTGGGCTTAGATCATAAATATTTGAATGTAATTATTTATTTTTACTTCCAGTTTGATGACCGGGGAGGGTCCACTGGGCTCAAATAGCCCGTTTTCAGTGGAGGCCCAGGGAGAAAAGCTCCAATAATACATAGTACAATCTCCATAATATAATGTACAATACATAGTGGAAACCGAAACAAGCTCAGCAAATTTTACATACAAAATAGCAAAAAAAAAAAAACTAAACAAATGTTAAACAGTAGCTTAGAGAAGGATGTAAGCATATTTACATATTTAGTGGTTGAGAACAGTGGTGCAAGGTTAAATTAATACAAACGTTTAAATCATGTGAAAATGATGCTGAAGTAACATTAGCATGGATGAGCTCTTTATGCATGAATAATAGCATACGTTAGGTTAATACAGAGGTTTAAATCCTCTGAAAGTGCTATAGAGGAAACATTTACATGAAGGTAGTATAGAGGGTTAAACAACAGTATAAAAGGAAGAACAAACTGTGTGTGTAATAAAGTATTTATGTCCTGAACAGGTTAGGTAGGTGGAGTGCAACTGCATTTCCATTTTTGGGAGAGTTAAGAATGCAGCTGGGTTTTGAAGTGTTCAGAGTTCTCAGAAGTTCTTGAGGATGAAGGGAGGGAATTCCATTTTTTGACAATGGAAAAGGATAGGAGGAGCTGACCAACTGGACGGTTTGGTTTATAAACAGAAATTAGATTTTGGTGGGTAGATCTTGGAGTTCTGTTTGGGGTGTATAATGTTAGGATTTTTGACAGTGCAAGACATATAGCTGGTTTAAAAATGAGCTTGTGAGCGGTGATGAGTTGGAGGTAGTCCAGGCAGTTTGGGAGTTCTAGCCATTGCAACTGGTGGACAGGTTTACAGTGATGAGTGGAGTATTTGGAGGTGGTGGTGAACTTTGAGATTTTATTGTAACAGGATTCTAGTTTAGGAAGATAGGCTGGTTAGTAGGGGAGCGCCATACATTAGTGAATATAGTAAGAAGGTAGTGGCGAGGGTCTGTCTTGTTGATGGGGAGAGAAAGTGGGAGTTTCTATAAAGCATGCCAAGTTTCTGATGGGTTTTCTTTATAGTTAGCTGAATATGGGTATCGAATTTTAGGTGTTCGTCAATAGTAACTCCAAGAAGTTTAGCAAAAGGAACAACTTCTATAGTGGAGTTGGCAAGGCTTGTAATCTTGAAAGAGTTTTTTTCTAGGTGAATAGATTCTGAGGGAAAGAATAGAAGGATCTTTGATTTGGTGGCATTCAAAGAGGTGATTTTGGAGCATCCAGTTCTCTGTAGTTGAGAAGGCAGTCTGAGTTTTTGTTTGTATTATTTCAGTATATTTAATACTTGAGGATTTAAAAAAAAAAAAAAAACAAAACACGATTTATACACTAAAGAATGCTATGTACATATTAGTCCATTAGCTGTACGAGTACAATATTTTAATATAATTTTCCTCTAACTGGGGTAACAAATACTGGTACTGATAAAATGGTGGTCCAAAAAACAGTGATAAAACTACAACTAGTAATAAAATTACAACTTGACAAATTACTTTTGAACTTGTTACTTTACGTGTCCTATACAGTATATATCTACATAGACTGTTTGCTACTCATGCATTTCAATCTAGTAGGTATCCTGGACCCATTTTTTTAAATTGCACTTGTACTTAATTCTTTTGTATTTGTACATACAAAGACTGTAAAGTACATTTAGTCTAATCTTACAAATTAATAACATTAACATCAAGCAAAATCTTGGAAAATTCTTATGTCTCTTTAGAAGTATTTAGTGGAATTGCCACCAGAGGCAACTACATACCCAACAATTAGAAACATGTCATGCTTTTTGCATACCAACATTGTCTTGCCAAAAACATATTAAAAAATAGTGACTAGTATTGCTCATTTTTTTTTACATATCTTTACTCTCTCTCTTGTATAGCTTTACAGTTTAACAGGATGTAAATGCAATTCAGTACTAAACAATACAACAATAACTAGCATAATAGCTATTAGCAACTTGTAAAATATCTTATCCTGTCAGGTTTAATGTTTACCAGTATTTCTAACGCACTAATACCAGTCTCCCCCAAAAAGAGTATTGTCAAGAAGGAATGAGATATTTCTTCCTGTAGCTTTATTTTAGACCCTTTTGCAATACTGCTCACACAGTCAGTGTAAAACTGAGAAAGTACCCCTCCCCCTGTAGTATTGCACTATTGTTTATTTGCTTTATGCTGTGAGAATAGAATGTATGCTAGCCCAACACTTTGGTTATAACATTTGTCTCATTATGTTACTAACAAACTATGGACCTTTGTCTGATTGGATAATTTTTTTTATAAAGTTTTTGCTGTTTACCCAACTGCATAATTGATTTGCACTGCATGTATATTATAGCCCATCTGCTGGCTATACTTGATGTAACTGAGTTTTTTTTACTTTTAACATTTAAGTGCAAACAGATTATCAGTGACAAGTATGCACAATTGTGATGCTTTATTATAATTATCAAATAGTGTTGCATGTGAACATTTAACAATTATGTTTTAATAACAATCAGTCATGTTTTTTACCTTAGCTGCTCAATATTTCCTATAACTATTTATCCAGTCTGGGAATGTCTGAGCTCACATTTAGACCCTGTAGACCATAGTGAACCCTTTTAGCATTTTTCCTTTAATCATCTGTTAATACACTTGCAGCTTGATATTAGAACGCAGTTGTAAAAACACTTAGTATTATATTTCTGATTTGCATAATTATGCGTTTATAATACATAACTAGACATTAGTGAACTAACGAAAAACAAGCACAAATTAAATAAAATAAGGGCAAATGTAGCTCAGTCTCCACAGTTAAAGACCACAAATCCAACAGTTCCAAAAGACATTCATAGAAAGTACAGTTTTGTACCTACCATAAATGTAGATGTTCGAGTGTTCACACTGCTGCAGTCATCACACTAGGGTTATCCTGCCGTCAGGCGGTCCCGCAGTCGGCCAGAGTTCCAAAGTCTTGGTCCGGCGTCGGTTGCTGTCGCTTCTTCCCTGACATCAGTGCGCCAGGGGTATATAAGAAGCATCCAACGCCATTTTCTTCAGTTTTTCTTGCCCCAGATGTCAGTTACCCCAAAGTAGGTAGGCAATACATATTGCTAATAAAACATGTAAAAGGAATAAAAGGAATACCTTCAGTTACAAGCAAATACACCACAAAGGTTGTACAGGATAGAAAAGGTATAGAAAAGTTCAGCTAGGTCAGAGGGGATGGAGGGAGGGTAACCTGGACTGCAGCAGTGTGAACACTCGAACATCTACATTTATGGTAGATACAAAACTGTACTTTGTTCATCGTGTTACACTGCTGCAGACATCACACTTGGGTTGAATCCCAAAGCTAAGGATGGGTGGTGGAACTAAACAGGGTTTGGAGAGGCTAGTAGGCCCTGAAGAACTGCAGTGGCAAAGCCAGCTCTGGTTTTAGAGTATAGAGGTAAGTGATAGTGCTTGGTGAAGGTGTGCACTGAACTCCAAGTTGCAGCCTCCAAAATATCCTTGGTTGGTACCCCTCTGAGGAAGGCTGTTGATGTTGCTGTAGCCCTGGTGGAATGGGGTCTAATGTTACCAGGTACAGGTTTTCCCATGGTGTGTGTAGCAGAAACGGATGCAATGTCCTATCCATTTTGAAATGGTCTGTTTTGAGATAGGCTTTCCTTGTGATCCTGCAGCATAGGATACAAAGAGCTGGTCAGATTTTCTGAAAGCCTTAGTTTTATCCAAGTAGTAACGTAATTGCCTGTGAATGTCCAAAGAGTGTAGGAGTCTTTCCCCTTTGTTCTGGGGGTTTGGATAAAAGGTGGGCAAATGAATGGTTTGGTTTAGGGCCACAATGGATACCACCTTTGGCATAAAGGAAGGGTTAGTTCGTAAAGCGACTCTGTCTTGATGAAAAATGATGAAAGGCTCCACTGCCATTAGGGCCTGTAGCTCTGAGACTCTTCGTGCTGAAGTTATTGCTAGCAGCAGGGCAGTTTTCCATGAGAGAAACTGTAGATCAGCTGTAAAAGCTGGTTCAAAGGGCGGTAGTGTAAGTTTTTCCAAAACAAAATTGAGATCCCAAGTTGGTGTTGGTGCTCTCCGGGGCGGTCTTATGTTCTTAGCCCCTCTGAGGAACTGTCTTAGTAATGGATGTGAAAATATAGGAGGATCCGTGTTGTATTGAGCTGAAATAGCTGAGGCGTGGATCTTAATAGATGAAAAGGAAAGTCCTTTGTGCAACATCTCAGTTAAATATTGAAGAATCTGAGGAATATTTGGGACAAGGGGATTTTGGCCTTTAGCCTGGAACAGGTGCAGAATCTTTTCCATTTGTCTGAGTAGGCTTTCCTGATGCTAGGCCTCCTGGTCTCCAGAATGACATCCATCACAGCTTTAGAGAGTAGTGTTGACTGGTTGTTTAGGTAATTTGCCATGCAGCCAGATTTAAAGACTTGAGCTGGCTGTGTAGAATTTGATTGTTTTGCTGAGTGAGCAGGTGAGGAATTGGAGGTAAAATCCATGGTGGGCCTTGAGCCATGTTCCTTAGTATTGGATACCAGTGTTGGCGTGGCCAGTCTGGAGCAATGAGTATCATTTGTGGTCTCTCTAATCTGGCTTTCAGCAGCACCTTTGCCAGAAGAGGCAGTGGAGGAAAGGCATACATGCAGTCTACTTATTTTATACCACTTATCATATAGTGGTTAATGTATTCATGCATTTAGTTTTATTAAAAGTGATGTACTTTATATATTTCTCACACTTCAGTTAATTTTCAGTCTTTTAGAATTTATGTCTTTAATTGTTAATTAGGTTTGTTAATTGATGACACTATTGCCAATTCTGATATTTAAGGAATGCCTGTGGGTGTAAATGTTATCTGAAGAAGCGTGGTTGTATCCACGTGAAAGCGCTCATCTTCCCACTTGTTTTAAATAAATTCTTAAAGTCTGTCACTGGATTTATTGGACTCATTGGAACTTTTGGTTCATCACGTGTTTTCTCTACCTACAACATCGTGGAGAGACCATTTTCTTTATATACTATTTGGACTGCTTTATTCAGGTGAATATTGGTCTCTTTGAGCTTGCAGTTACTTCTTGGTTGTTTCGTTTTGGTGCTTTTCAGTGTTGTAACTGCTCTACACGATGGAGACTTTGAACGTAGAACTTGATTACCGCCCGGAGTTGAGGGATAGTTTGTCTATACCTAATGGACTTTTACATTGCATAACGAACCCTTTATTGGCTCTGGAACTTGGTGGTTCCATTAGTAACACACCTTTGCCTACCACTGATGAAAACATGGGTGAATTTCATAGACTAGCAAAGGACCTTGAAGATGATTTGTACAGGTTACAAAGATACGCCTGGCAAAGGCAGCATCTCGAAGCCTCATTACATTTCCGTATAGTTCCTAGGGGCATGCGGGTTTTCTGCATGCCCTCATACGGAGATAGTCACCCCACTCTCCTAAAAAAGTGGCAAGATCTTAACATTGAACTGGGGTTCAATTATATGAGACTCTTAATCGAGTACTTTTCACCTTTAGAGGCAGACTTGCGTACAAAGATTGACATTACTCATAAAAGTTTGGTTGAACGTTTTAAATCTGTATATTGTAAAACTAGAATACAAAGTATTTTCATGCAAGTGAACACCTTCAGTGATAGACTTAAACAACGTGATTACAATGATTTTTTTTTATCAGGGCAAGTCTTCGTTTGGCCGAGAGGCAGTACTACAGGAGTTCGTCAGCATGAAATTGCGTCGCCGGATCTGGCCTTAGATGATCTTAGTCGTTCACTTCCGACTAACACCTGTCCCACTATGCCTTCTACAGATCTAACAGAGGCTCCAGTGAGTATACCGTTGGATAACGGTACTGCTAATTCTACTTGTGTCTCTGATACACCTCCTCCAAATCAATTGGCGTTACTTAATGTTCCTGGAGAAGCTTCGCTAGGAGCCAGACCGAAGACTGTTAACGATCCTAATCGTTTTTTACCCTACCCCGTAAAACAACAGATGTTATGTGATCCTATCTCGCCTACATTCTGACTGATGGGTTCGGAGCCGATCCCTCGGCTCCGACTCGGCACGCTTATGCTATAGAGCGAGGCCTCTAATTGGCTGAGCTATCTTTATCCCAGGATGCACCACCACTAATCCCCCAGATCTCGTTTGCCGCTTACAGAGCTTGGACATGGTCTCAACATTGGCTGGGCTAAGTACTATATATATAGTCTTTTTTCCTGTCAGTATTTGCTTCATTTAAACCCAAAAGCTGTTTTAACGGCTATTCTTTGTGTACGAGTGTGTTTCTGGCAGTTTGATTGAATTTTTAGTATAATTTCCTGTCAGAGAAGGTTCCGTTTAAGTTAGAGGGGCCTTCCCCTGTGGTTACTACTTCTCAGTGGTTGTGTGTGGGTCAAGTACCTGTTTGAGTTAGAGGGTCTTGACCCTCCTTGTTTCCCCTTTCTCTTTCTCGCTTCTGTGTGTATAAAAAAAAAAAAAAAAAAAAAAAAAGTTTTTCAGTTTTAATATTCTGAGTTAGTGGCATACTTATTGTTCCTGTGTGTCAAACCCTTAAGTTTGCTGTTGTGATCTGTTTTTCTTGTAGGACTATGTCTAAAGAACATAAACCCTCCGGGTTTAAAAAGTGCAAGAGGTGTGGGTTCAAAATGTCCATAACGGACGACCACTCCTCGTGCGTCTATTGTCTTGGTGCCAAACATCTGCAGGAATCGTGCAGTGTATGCCATGCGTTTTCCTCCCGAGTCCTCCAGGAGAGGAAAAACAAATTAATCCTCAAAGGATTAATCAAGCCTTCTTTCGAGGAGGCTTTATCTTCCTCTCCGTCTCCTTCTAAGAAGAGCGCTGGTTCCGACCAGTCAGTCGGAACCGACGGCTAAGAAAGCTAAGCAGACTTCTCCATCGGCTCCACGGACTTCGGAGCCGAGGTCGGAACGGTCTGCCTCGATGCCTCAAGCCTCGACCCCTCTGGTTTCGGAGCCGAGGTCTGGGGCATCGAGAGGCGGGTCACCCTCATCGGCTCCACTGATATTGGAGCCGATAAGGGTCATCGGCTCAGACCCTTCCCCCTCGGAGCCGAAGTCCTTATCGGCGCCGAGGGAAATTTCCTTGAAGGTTTCCTCGGAGCTGATAATTGTTGAGTCCTTTCGGAGCCGGTCCCCGAGCCCTTCGGAGCCGATGGAGAAATCGGTTCGGGCCTGATCGGTATCCTCGAGATCATCCAGGATGTCTGATTCGGACATCGACAGGGTGCTTCTTCGACTCTTCCAGTCTCCGGTGTTCCAAAAGATGGTTTCGGCTCCAGCCCAGTTGGCTTCGGAGCCGATGGTCCACTCCCCTATTGTACTTCCTCCTCCAACAGCTTCGGCACCGTTGGAGCAGGTGTTGGTGGAACCAGTGGAGGTGTTAGTGTCAGGCCCGACCCTTGCTCCGACTCCGGCTCTCGGGTCGGGGTTCAGTGCACGGACTTCTTCCTTCGGCCCTGGGGGGAGGCTTCGGGATTGATGCTTTCGGTCCCAAGTCTCCCTCTTGGTGCGTCGGCGGGAGTACCGTCCACTGTCGTGGCCACGGAGGGGGGACCTTCCCAGGATTCTGGTGGTCCCGCCTTCAGGGCTATGAGGAGTGCTCTAGCCAAATCTTCATTGGCTACCTCCACAGTTTCCACAGCTCCTTCCCTACATTTGGAGACTGGGTCATTGGCAGTCCCCCTGTCCGCAGACAGCGGAGCCCCTGGGCCTCAGGTTACCCCCGCTGGGGTTTCTCCCCCTCCTGGAGGTCCTTCTGAAGCCTCTTTGGAAGAACCTCCCAGGAAGAAAACGTGCAAGAGGAAGCACGTTGACTCCCCTGACGAGTCTTTGACATCTGACACCGATCTCGATGATGCAGAGGGGTCCCCCAAGTCGTCCTCGGATGATGTCTCCTTTGCAGACATCCTGGAAGCCCTAAAACAACGAGGCGGCTGGCAGTCCAAACCTCCCTCTGCTGATGAGTCGGTGTTCCTGAAGCACGTACCAAGTCCTATGCACGAGGGTTTGCACGGTCCAAACCATGTAACCAAATTGACCAAATAGACCAGCAAGGCAGCTCAGAGTTCAATAAATTTATTAAATACTTGTGTCCATAACAGACTAGTTTCGGCAAACAGCCTTCCTCAGTGTAACACAATGTGTTACACTGAGGAAGGCTGTTTGCCGAAACTAGTCTGTTATGGACACAAGTATTTAATAAATTTATTGAACTCTGAGCTGCCTTGCTGGTCTATTTGGTCAATTCGGTGTTCCTGAAGGCCTTCAGGGCTCAGCCCTCCGCCTCCTGGGTGTCTCCGCCCTTCGAAGAGCTCTTGGATTTGATCTGTCGAAGGGCGTGGGAACACCCAGACTCTGTGGAACCAGTGCCCGCTCGTCCAAACAAATTTCTTTCGGCGCCCCCAGATAGAGAGTTCCTTACGTAAGGTGTGGCTGTGTATGCTATGGTGGTGGCATCTGCTACCCAGCAAGATGTAGCAGAGGCTTCTACGTCCGTCCATCCTCCTAATAAGGAGTCTAGGAGCATGGATCGATGCAGTGGCGCACCCTTAGTTCAGCGGCCTTTACTTTGAGGTCTCTGAACTACCTGACGCACTTTACGAGATTCCAGAGGGATCTGATTAAGGAGCTATCCGATACCCTCTTAGGTAACCTGCCTGAAGAGCTGGCCCAGACGGTTGGTTCTCAGCTGGCTACGATGTCGTCCATTTCGAACTCGTCCATGAGGCTCATTTCGTATGCGGCCGAAGGGGCGAGTAGAGCGGCGGGTACAGGCATTGCTCTACGGAGACAAGCCTGGCTCCGCCTGTGTCATTTCGCGGAGGCCTTCAAGTCTTCATTCGCCCCCTTTGATGGGTCCTCCCTGTTTGGGCCCAAGGTGAAAGACACACTTACCCGCTGTGAACAGGAGGGTAAGACTCTGACTGCCGTAGGGGCACGATTTTCCACTCCCTTTCGGCCTTATCCCAAGGCTAAAAGAGGAGGGAAGATGTGGTTCCGTAGATCTCAGAAGTCTTACCCCTCTCTCAGCAGGAAGGTTCCCCCTCCAGAGGCAGAGGAGGGGGAAATTCATCAGGAAGACGCCGTCCCAGAGGCGGCAGAGGCCCTCGCAACACTGGAGACCGCGAGTCCTTTCGTGGCTCTTCAGCTTTTCATAGTCCCTGAGGGATTGCCCGACTGTGCTGCTCCGGAGCCAGTCGGGGGTCGCCAAGCACCTGTAGGCCTGGGAAGGGATCACTCAGGACCGATGGGTGCTTCGAATTATCGCCAGAGGTTACTCCATCCCATTCTGTTGCCCGCCCCCCCTCAGTCCAAAAGAATCCCGGACCCGCCACCCAGTCAACGGGATACCGCAGCCTTAGAAGTTTCAAAGCTGCTGCAAAAAGGAGTCATCCAACCGGTCCCCGCAGACCAGATCGGATTAGGGACTTACTCAAGATTCTTTTTGGTGCCAAAAAAGACCGGGGACTTGAGGCCCATTTTGGACCTAAGCAACCTAAACCGTTCAGTCAAGAAGTCCAAGTTCCGAATGGTCACTTTACAAACCATTCTCCCATTGTTGGAGAAAGGTGTTTGGATGTGCTCCATAGACCTCAAGGACGCGTATTACCATATCAAAATACATCAAACGTCCAGGAGACACTTGCGCTTCAGCCTAGGATGCAGTCATTTTCAGTTCCGTGCGCTGCCCTTTGGTCTCACCACAGCCACCAGGGTGTTCACCAAATGCTTGGCAGTAGTGACTGCTCACCTGAGAAGTCTAGGATTCCAGGTGTTTCCGTACCTAGACGACTGGCTCCTAACTGCCACCTCCAAGCATCTACTTCTACGGAACCTGCAAGCCACAATATCACTGGGCAATTCCCTTGGAATCACCTTCAATTGGCCAAAGTCTGTGTTAAGGCCATCTCAAAGAATAAGATTCATAGGGGTAGAGATAGATTCAAACCAGATGCGGGTCCATCTACCTGCAGACAGAATTCAGACCATTCAAAATCAGGTTCGAGCCTTACTCCCCAGATCCAAAGCCCCAGCCAGAATGGTCCTACAGCTATTGGGATCGATGTCTGCCACAGTTCTCCTAGTTCCCTTGGCAAGGTTACACATGAGAATCCTCCAGTGGCTTCTTTCAACTCAGTGGTCCTTTCAGGAACTCCCTCTCAATCATCTAATATGGATCACAGAATCTTGCAAACGGGACCTTCGCTGGTGGCTAGTGTCCTCCAATTTGGACCAGGGACGACCCTTTGTTCTTCCTCATCCGGCGGCCACTTTGACCACGGACACCTCCCAGACGGGGTGGGGGGGGCATTCCCTGGGCAGGTCAGTCCAAGGCAAATGGCACCCGGTAGAGACCCCTCTCCACATCAACATCCTAGAAATGAGGGCAGTACTCCTGTCCCTTCGAGCCCTTCACGATTACCTCCCTCAGGGCGTAATTGCTGTTCACTCAGACAACATGTCAGTTGTCTGGTACCTGAACAAACAGGGAGGGACCAGATCCTATCCTCTTTGCAGAGAAGCGATGAGAGTTTGGGAATGGGCAGTCTCGACCAAACACTTCCTAGTGGCTACCCACATACCGGGCAAATCCAATGTCATAGCCGACAGGTTGAGCAGAACCATCCTCTCTCCTCACGAATGGTCTCTGAATATGACAATTACAAGGCAGATTTTCAGCGAATGGGGAGTTCCGTGTTGCGACCTCTTCGCGACTCCTCTGAATGTGAAGTGCAAAGAATGTTTCTCCCTAACCCCGGCTCCGGGGAAGAGCCCTATGGACGCATTAGTCCATCCTTGGCCCACCGGACTGCTTTATGCCTTCCCTCCAGTTCCTCTCCTCCCCAGAGTGATTCAAAAGGCATCTCTCTTAGGCAGCAAGATGATCTTAATTGCTCCGTACTGGCCTCGTCAAGTGTTGTTTCCCTATCTTCGGAAACATGCTCTGGAAGGTCCATGGTTCCTGGACCAGGTCCCAGACCTACTGATTCATCAGTCGGGACTACTACACCAGTCCCTACACACATTAAAATTGACGGCCTGGCTCCTCCTCTTCCGACCATAGTCAGGAGACATGCACTGGATCCAGATGTGGTGCACATATTGTCTTCAGCCCACAAGTCGGCTACGAAGAAACTGTATTCTAGCAAATGGAAAAGGTTTGCTATCTGGGCTCAACTCCGGGGCCTGGACCCCATTTCTACTCCCGTGGCAGAAGTACTCAAATTCCTGACCTCTCTTTTCAATCAAGGCTCTTCTGTTTCTACCATCAAAGTACAATTGGCAGCGATTTCTAATTTTCATGAATCCATAGACCCACCTTTAATGAGCAACAGGTTGTGTAAGACCTTCTTGAAAGGTGCTGCTTTATTAAGACCTCAGATTTCTCATCCTGCACCTCCATGGGATCTCGATATAGTATTACGTGCCCTGACTTCTTTTCCCTTTGAACCGGCAGCTACCTGTGATCTAAAGTTTCTATCATGGAAGACAGCCTTTCTAGTGGCAATTACTTCAGCCAGGAGGGTTTCAGAACTTCAAGCTTTGTCAGTGAAAGCCCCGTACTTGGTTTTTCATACAGACAGGGTATCCCTCAGACCAAATCCTTCTTTTGTTCCTAAAGTCTGTTCTACTTTATGCTTGCAACAGTGGTTAGAGCTCCCAGTTTTTTTCCCAAAATACTCCAATAAAGCGGAGTTTATTTTCCACACACTAGATGTCCACAGGCAGTTACGTTTTTATTTGGACAGGACCAAACAATCAAGGAAGACAGATCAGTTGTTTGTGTCCTTTGCAGAAAACAAATTGGGCAACGCGATCACAAAGGTCACTATTGCCAATTGGATCAGGGACTGTATTACTCAAGCTTATATTTATTCTAACAAAGAGCTTTCCACCTCTGTCAAGGCTCATTCTACAAGGGCTATGGCTACTTCGGTAGCATTTCATTCTAAGCTTGCTATTGGTGACATTTGTGCTGCGGCTACATGGTCTTCCCCGCACACCTTCATTTCTCACTACAAATTAGATGTGGCATCTAGAGGACGAGCTTCATTTGGTTCCACAGTGCTCAGGAGTGTTTTCCAATGAGCCACCCGGGATTTAGGTGCTAGGGACGCTGTCCCATCAGTCAGAATGTAGGCGAGATAGGATCACATAACATCTTTTAGTTATGTACTTACCATAACTTCAGATGTTTGGGATCCATCTCGCCTACATTCTTAATAACCCACCCTCCTTCCCCCTTCCTTGGAGATCAGAGGATATCAGAAGGTCCGAATCCTGTTGTTTCATCTTGAAACATCTAACAATGTTATATAAACAAGCTGTGCATGTGTGCATGAATGCGGACAAACAAGATCTGGGGGATTAGTGGTGGTGCATCCTGGGATAAAGGTAGCTCAGCCAATTAGAGGCCTCGCTCTATAGCATAAGCGTGCCGAGTCGGAGCCGAGGGATCGGCTCTGAACCCATCAGTCAGAATGTAGGCGAGATGGATCCCAAACATCTGAAGTTATGGTAAGTACATAACTAAAAGTTTCACAACAGGGGCCGTTCGAACAGCAGAGGGCCAAGGAAATGGAAACTTTCCGGAGAGAGGTACGGCCAGTCAAGGAAACAAAAAATGTGACTGATTTGTTTGTTAACATGTCTACTTACACTTTGGATAAATCTGATATTAGTCTGATTAACAGAGGTTTAAATTTTATCCCTGCACAATGTAGTAATCTCACAGATACTTTATGTGATTTACATCTTTTCTGCAGAACTATTTCTTTAAAGATGTTCTTTAAGGATACTGAAGATAGAGTTTACGTTGAGAATACTTCTTTTCCTTTTAAACGCAGAAGTAATTTTACTCCAACATTAACATTTAGTGTAGATTGCTTTCAAAAGGCATGTGAAAAGGATTTTTACTCTCTGTTTTCCAGTAACATCAAAAGAATAACGTTTGTGAATCTATCTTCTGATGAATTTAAATCCTTAACCAAACTTAAAAAATTAAATGAAGTGACATTCAAACCTGCAGATAAAGGTGGTGGAATAGTAGTCTTAGACACATCTGACTATTCCTCCATTATGTTAAACATGCTCTCAGATTCTGTTACATATAAGACTATCACCCCTCATGAAGTTAATAAGATTATTACCAGTGTACATGAGGTATTGTATGATATCCTTATGTGTAGACAAATCAGTCCAGATTTGTACAACTATCTATATATTGAATATCCACTTGTCCCCATTATAAAAGGATTGCCAAAAATTCATAAAAATGTAGTACCCATACCCATGTGCCCCATAGTATCAGGAAGTGGTTGGGTTACTGCTACATTTTTTACATTCATTGAATATTCCCTTAGACCTGTGGTAGATGCTGTCTCATCCATTTTGAAAGATACCTATCAGTTACTGGAGAATTTAAATGATTTAATGCTTGATATGAGAACTAATAACTACCTTTTGGTGACCTTAGATGTGAAAAACTTGTTTACGTCTATTCCTAACCAGATTGGACTAGAAGCTATTAGGGAGCTGCTTACTAGTGAACCTTTGTTTAATGGTGATAGAATAATTTTAATATGTCAATTACTAGACCTGGTACTTAGTAATAATGCATTCATGTTTAGAGATAAGAACTATTTGCAGACATGGGGGGTAGCCATGGGCACCCCCTGTGCAAACACGTATGCAAACTTGGTAGTCCTTAATTGGGAAAGAAAGTTTTTATTTGATCACCCTGCATTTAAAAGAGTCAAATTCTATAAATGTTTTGTTGATGACGTTTTGATTATATGGGAGGGCACAAAACTAGATTTTGAACAGTTTTTGGAATTTCTGGAAACCACCTCCTCCTATCTCAGATTTACTATGGACTCTTCTATGGATAGTATTAGCTTTCTTGATGTTTCCCTTACGTTAACTAATCAGGGAACAGTTGTCTCATCCTTATATAGGAAACCTAGTTGGGCAAACACATTGCTTAGCTTCGATAGTATGCATCCAAGGCATACTTTCCCAGGTAAGCCAATTTATCAGAATTGCTAGGTTATGCCAGGCCAATAACTCATTAGCAGTGGAGGCAGATAAACTAGAATCTCTATTCATTGATAGGGGATATGACAGTAAACTTGTTAAGGACAAACGAAATGTTTTAGGTGATTCAATGACAGATATCTGTGCAGCTGAAACTAATAACTATGGAACACATACAGGAATTAAGTATACAAATACATCCAGTAAATTTAGGAAGCTTTCTTATATTATTAAGTACACTAGTGATGTGAAAATACTAGAGAAAGTAATCCATAAAAACTGGAATATATTAACCACTGATGAATCAGTGGAACGTTTGGTGGGGGAACGTCCAAGATTTTTGTATAAGAACTGTGCAAATCTTAAACAAATTCTATGCAAGGAACACACCATGATGACTAACTATAATGTCAACATTAGTCAAAGATTAGGAACCTTTCCTTGCAGAAATGGCAACAGATGCATATATATTTGCACTACTCAGCCTTACACTCATCCTACTTTAAATTTTGTATTTTACCCGAGGTTTTTTGCAACATGTACTACTAGGAATCTGGTGTACCTAGCAACTTGCTCGAAATGCACAGCATTTTATATAGGTCTTACTAAAAGAAGGTTGTCTGATAGAATCTACGATCACCTCTATGAAATCAAAAGAAGTAATGACAATAATGCCCTGGCATTACACATTAAAGATAAGATAGACCACAGTTTTCGCTTCAGAGTCCTGGAGATAGTTCAGTTGAATTTAAGGGGAGGTGATATGGGTAATCGCCTTGCTGCAGCAGAATTAAAATGGATCCTGAGATTTAATGCCCAGACTTTCCCTGGTTTAAATACCTCTGTTTCCATCAAACCCATTTTAGATGGAAGGAAACGTTAATTCTGAAAAGTATAACACACTAGCTTTGAATACACCATAGATACTCAGATTTTCTTGGTTATCAGATGATTTTAGATGTTTTTAATGTTTTTAATGTCCTCAATGTTTTTAGTGCTCTTTTGCATTCAGCATAAATATTTTTGCTAATAATTAATTATTATTATTATTATTGGTTTCACTTTCATACATTTATTAAACGTAACTGAATAAAGTTCTATATTATTTATTCATATTATGTTATGTATGCAGTGAAATTACTAGATAGATTCATGGGATAGATTTTTTGTTGTATTAGTTCATAACAATTAGCCCTTGTCATCAGTGTTTTAGTTACTGTTTTTAAGATATGTTACAAAATACATACTTTGTTACTATATATTTTGTTATTATATATTTTACAATATATATATATAGAATATAACATAGATTCAAACATGCAGTCTACTTATTTTATACTACTTATCATATAGTGGTTAATGTATTCATGCATTTAGTTTTATTAAAAGTGATGTACTTTATATATTTCTCACACTTCAGTTAATTTTCAGTCTTTTAGAATTTATGTCTTTAATTGTTAATTAGGTTTGTTAATTGATGACACTATTGCCAATTCTGATATTTAAGGAATGCCTGTGGGTGTAAATGTTATCTGAAGAAGCGTGGTTGTATCCACGCGAAAGCGCTCATCTTCCCACTTGTTTTAAATAAATTCTTAAAGTCCGTCACTGGATTTATTGGACTCATTGGAACTTTTGGTTCATTACGTGTTTTCTCTACCTACAACATCGTGGAGAGACCATTTTCTTTATATACTAATTGGATACCAGTGTTGGCGTGGCCAGTCTGGAGCAATGAGTATCATTTGTGGTCTCTCTAATCTGGCTTTCAGCAGCACCTTTGCCAGAAGAGGCAGTGGAGGAAAGGCATACACTGTCAATGTTTTCCAACTGAATGAGAGGGCGTCCACTTTCCAAGCTAGTGTGTGGTATGTCCTTGTGCAGAATTTCCGTAGTTGGTAGTTTTGGGGGGAAGCAAACAGATCTATGTCTGGTCTCCCCCATTTTTGAGTTATCATTGCGAATACTTGTGGATCTACTTTCCACTCGTGAGGATCTATGTTTCTGCTTAGATCGTCTGCCAATGTGTTTTTCTTTCCTGGCAGGAATTGTGCTTGTAGTTGAACTTGGTAGGTCAGTGCTGTGTTCCACAAGGTCATTGCTTGCCTGCATAGGGGGTAGGAATGTGTGCCCCCTTGCTTGTTTATGTACCACATCACTGTGGTGTTGTCCGTCTTTATTAGGAATTGTCCTGGATGTAGGAGGTCCTTGAAAGCTGTTAGGGCATTTTGTACAACTAGCATCTCTTTTTGATTGATATGTAGATGCCTTTGATCTGCAGACCATTTGCCCTGAATACACTGTCCTGCCATGTGTGCTCCCCAGGCATAATCCGATGCATCTGTTGTTATAGTTTGCCTGGCTGTGGGTAAGGTAAAAGGCTAACCCTTGTTGAGGTGACATGCCTGAGCCCAACACAGAAACTCCTGTTGAAGGCAGGGAATGAGTGGAATTATTGTTTCCAAGCTGTGGTTGTGTTGAGTCCATACGCTTTTCAGGTACCATTGTAATTTCCTCATATGCAGTTTTGCAAATGGTATTAGTAGTATGCAAGATGCCATGAATCCCAAGGC
Source organism: Protopterus annectens (assembly GCF_019279795.1). Taxonomy (NCBI): domain Eukaryota; kingdom Metazoa; phylum Chordata; order Ceratodontiformes; family Protopteridae; genus Protopterus; species Protopterus annectens. The sequence goes on along the minus strand of NC_056749.1, from coordinate 666,585,816 downwards.
CTGCAGAATTTTTCTTGCAGGGAGTTGGGTCTTTGTTGCCATCATTTTGAAGTATTGAGTCAGTTTGTCCTTGCTTGTCTGGCGTGAGATAAGCCATTTGGGCCGTTGTATTTAAGCTGGCACCCAGGAATATTATGTCTTGTGAGGGCACTAGTTTTGACTTCTTTTTGTTTACTGTGTACCCTAGGCAACTTAATAGGTTTTTGACAAACGCCAGATGCTTTAAAAGAATGTCTTTGCTTTCTGCTTGAATAAGGCAGTCATCTGGGTATGGATATATTTGAATTCCTCTTTGTCTGCAGTATGCAATTACTGGTGGCAGGCATTTTGTGAAGACCCTGGGCACAGTAGATAAGCCAAAGGGCAGTGCAGAGAATTGATAATGGGTTGAACCTGCTATAAATCGGAGGTATCTTCTGCAATTTTGTCCGATAGGGACACGCAGGTATGCCTCCTTGAGGTCCAACATTACTAGCCAAGCCTTCTTGCCCAGCATGGGAAGAAGTTGCTGTAGTGCTAGCATCTTGAATTTGGGTACTTCTAGATATGTGTTTAGAATTGAGAGGTCCAGAATGGGTCTCCAGGCTTTGTCCTTTCAGGGAACTAGAAAGAGTCTCGAGTAAAATCCTTGTTCTTGCTCCTGTGTGGGAACCTGTTGAATGGCTCCCATGTCCATGAAAGCTGAAATTTGTTTTTGAGCCTCTGCCCATTGATTTGGTGGCAGGTTTGGCATTCCTTTTATCCTTGGGAAAGTGTGAAAGTGGAATCTGTATCCTTCAGATACAATATTTAGGACCCATTTGTCTTTTGTGATGATGTGCCAGTTGTCTGCAAAAAGTGTTAAGTTTTCCTCTCAAGGGAGCTGCCAAGAGGGATTTGCTTGGCATTCTGAGAGGTAAGTCATTGTGTTTGTCTTCGGATAGTTTGAGACCTGTCTTCTCCTCCTTTTTGGGTTGTGGCACCCCATTGTCGAGGCTGGTAAGAGCCTTGTGACTGACCTCTGCCCCGTGGGCGTCTATATTTGCCCCTCTGTGGTCTGGCAGAAGCTGGAAGGGACCAGTTTTTGGTTGGCCAATTTCTGCTGAAACGAGGGGGTTGAACCTGTAAAAATTCCTTGACCGTCTGCATAGATTTTGCCTTATCCTCCATTTTCTTTAAAACCTCTTCTGCTTTTACACCAAATAAAACATCCTGCTGTAAAGGTGCATCCAATAACTTTGCTTTAACATGATCAGGTAAAGTTTGTTCTTTTAACCAAGCATGCCTACGTATGACAGACCCTGTCACTGCTGCTCTACAAGAAGCTTCCAATGAATCAAATCCACATTGCAAAGTATGTTTTCCCACTTGTTCAGCTGCATGCAACAAATCTTGCATTTCCTTGTAATCAGGCTGTTCTGTATGTGTGATCATTTTTTGTTTTAATTGAGACATCAAATATTGTTGATATTTCAGCATGTGAAACTGGCAATTTAAGGCCCTCATAGCTAGAGTAGCTGAGGTATACACTTTCTTTCCCCATCTGTCTAGTGCTCTAGAATCCCTTTCAGAGGGTACAGGATGTTTAACAATAGAGGCCTTAACCCCTTTGGGACCCTTGGAAATGGTTTCTGGGTCAGCAAAAGGGCTTTTATATAGGAATTTGTGTGAGTCAGGGACTCTGTAGTATCTCCACAAAACCACGAACCAGCAAGCAGGAACACTATCAGAGACAGCTTTATGATATAAAATGGTTTTAATAAATCCAAGTAAAGTTAGCGCTTTCGGCCAAACCAATGTTCAGCCTTCATCAGACAAACAGCAGAATGCTTAATGAAAGAACTTTTTATATTGTTAACATGTGCTTAGTACCAATCAGAGACAAGTGCATTCATTAATTAAATATAGCTATGGTAACCTTAAAGAAGTACATCACATAGCTTATATAAAACACTAAATAGTGTTTCTTAAAACAATTACTTGGTACAATAATAAATCTTGGAAATTGCTTGAACTTGAATTTTAAAATAAAAAATGTGCTGAAAAGCACATCAGATGTTATTTAGTAATAAACATAAACTGTACATAAAACATTTAAAATGCAAGTTAACATTGAACCTTGCATTACACTTCACATTCTTTTAACAACAATCGGACCCCTAGGATGTTAACTTCTCAATTTGTCATATACAGCTAGCATTAACGGAAAAACAATAAACCTAAATATGCATACCTGTTAAAAATAGGGTTCATATTACCAATTCTATTCAAAAAATAGATCACATATGAATACATCTAATCTTGGAAAGTCATGAAAATATATGTTTATGTTACATAGGTGTTTTGACATGTAGTTCCTACAGACCCCCTACTGATCACCTTTAAGTAAATACATGAAGGTGATAGTAAATGAATGATGATAAACCCAAAAATTGATGATGTAATCCATCATGTTACATCTTTAGTAAAAGGGTCTATTGAGGTAATAATTTAGTATTAACTATTAATAAACCTACTTGTAAGCTGTTTGATTTAATTACCTATTGTAGGATAACCACTTAAGAACACATTTTATAGAGAGATTATCATTAATTCCTGGTGTGAGATGGGCTCTAGTTCGAATCTGCCACATAAGTTCATCAATTTCTAATCTTATTTGCCATGGGCCCCCTCTTATCTCTGGGGTTCTTTGTTGCAGTACAACAAAACTGAACACGTGCCCACTATTGTGTAGAATGTGCTTAGCTAAGGCATTATTTTCATCATGTCTAACAGCGTACATGTGTTCATAAATCCTGGTTTTTATCCTACGCTCCGTTTTGCCAATGTAGAAGGCTTTACAGTGGTTACACAGAGCGGCGTAAACCACTGATTTAGAGTCACAGTTGAAATGATTATTCACTTTATATGCCTTATCATTGATAGTAAATTGTGTTCCAACTTTAAGGAACTTGCACTGTGCACATGTACCACACTTGTACATGCCGTGTGGCCGATTAGAGATAGTTTTTTTCTCTGGTCTCTCTAAAATAGCTTTTAGATTTTGTCCCCTCCTATAAGTTAATTTTGGTTTTTCACCCAATATGTTAGAAAGAGTACTGTCGTGTTTTATTAGAAATTGACGAACTTATGTGGCAGATTCGAACTAGAGCCCATCTCACACCAGGAATTAATGATAATCTCTCTATAAAATGTGTTCTTAAGTGGTTATCCTACAATAGGTAATTAAATCAAACAGCTTACAAGTAGGTTTATTAATAGTTAATACTAAATTATTACCTTAATAGACCCTTTTACTAAAGATGTAACATGATGGATTACATCATCAATTTTTGGGTTTATCATCATTCATTTACTATCACCTTCATGTATTTACTTAAAGGTGATCAGTAGGGGGTCTGTAGGAACTACATGTCAAAACACCTATGTAACATAAATATATATTTTCATGACTTTCCAAGATTAGATGTATTCATATGTGATCTATTTTTTGAATAGAATTGGTAATATGAACCCTATTTTTAACAGGTATGCATATTTAGGTTTATTGTTTTTCCGTTAATGCTAGCTGTATATGACAAATTGAGAAGTTAACATCCTAGGGGTCCGATTGTTGTTAAAAGAATGTGAAGTGTAATGCAAGGTTCAATGTTAACTTGCATTTTAAATGTTTTATGTACAGTTTATGTTTATTACTAAATAACATCTGATGTGCTTTTCAGCACATTTTTTATTTTAAAATTCAAGTTCAAGCAATTTCCAAGATTTATTATTGTACCAAGTAATTGTTTTAAGAAACACTATTTAGTGTTTCATATAAGCTATGTGATGTACTTCTTTAAGGTTACCATAGCTATATTTAATTAATGAATGCACTTGTCTCTGATTGGTACTAAGCACATGTTAACAATATAAAAAGTTCTTTCATTAAGCATTCTGCTGTTTGTCTGATGAAGGCTGAACATTGGTTTGGCCAAAAGCGCTAACTTTACTTGGATTTATTAAAACCATTTTATATCATAAAGCTGTCTCTGATAGTGTTCCTGCTTGCTGGTTCGTGGTTTTGTGGAGTTTATTGGTTTATCCGTCAGTGTGTCGACTCTGTAGTATCTGTCTGGTTTGGCTGGTGCAGGAGGTAGTGAATCTGGGTTAAGGCTAGATTCTGAATAAACATCATCCACAATGTCTAACACGGGTGGAATAGCAAGTGGTCTGTGCTTGGGTAGTAAAAGGAACTCTCGGAGCCTTTTCTTAGAATCAGAGTAATCCTGGCCTTCCCAGTTGAAATGTTCCCTCATGGTATGTAAAGTTTCCCCAAAAGAGTAGTCTTCTGGGGGAGATGCTGAAGGGATAGACTCTTCAGCATCAGAGTCTTCATAAGGGGGAAAAGAATATTCCTGTTCCTCAGAAGAATCTGAGGAAACTGAAACCTGGTCAGAGGAAGCGTGGTCCTCCTCCTGTCTTGGCCTTTTATCAGGAGGGGGATGGGAACCCTTGATTAGGGTAATTAAATCTTCTGCCATCTTAAGCATCTGTTTCTTAGGCATGGGGCCTTGTACTGGAGACTTCTTTGTTTTTAAAGGGGTTTTCAGCTTCGCATAGGATTTAATAGTGAGTGTAGTCGGTCTGAAGACACCTTCTGCAACTGAAGGCGTTTCAACTGCACCGGAATCTTCTTCAGCCATGGAGTCGGAAGGGCCTAAAGATAAAGGTTGTGGAGGCCTAGCAATCTCCGCTTGGGAATCGGATGCCGCCTGGAGTTCTAAATCAGCTGTCGTCAGGGGCTGCGTAGACGCCTCACTGAAAAACGGAGAACCGGCGACTGGCCTAACAGAGGCCTCAGAGTCTGGTTTGGGTCTCAGCTGCCTGTCCTTATCTTTGCATTTTTTATGCATTCCGGTCGTTGGTTGCTTCGACGGCATGGTATATTTAAATTTCCTACCAAAATAATGTCGGACGAAATCAAACCGACGTTTAATAGTTCGTTTGTTAAACCTAGCACAAAACCGACAACCTGTGATGTCGTGGTCTGGGCCTAGGCAAGGAATACAAAAAGAATAAAAGTCCTTATGAGGTATTTGCTTCCCACAAGAAATGCAATTGTTAACTTTTTCTGACATTGGACTGAGGCAAGAAAAGGTTCCCCAACGGGGTACTTAGCTTTATTGAAGACTTTGGTCTGAAATTTGATTTGAAAATCTCAGGAGTTGGCCGACCGGCACTTGCGAACTGCTTCTGCTTCGGGCACCGCACGGCAAGAAAGACTGGAGAAAATGGCGTTGGATGCCTCTTATATACCCCTGGCGCACTTGATGTCAGGGAAGAAGCGACAGCAACCGACGGCGGACCAAGACTTTGGAACTCTGGCCGACTGCGGGACCGCCTGACGGCAGGATAACCTAAGTGTGATGACTGCAGCAGTGTAACACGATGAACATCTGGAGCATCATCAGCTAAAGCCATTATCCTTACTTCTTGTAGCAGCTTTTCGCGCACTTCTGTGTTTCAATTAGTGTGCGAAGTGCGCACGAGTCCTACAGGTCTTGCAGCTGTAAAAGTGTGGGGGGGGGGGGCGCTCCCCCCACTTTTACAGCTGCAAGACCTGTAGGACTCATGCGCACTTCACACGCTAATTTAAACACAGAAGTGCACGGAAAGCTGCTACAAGTAAGGATAATGGCTTTAGCTGATGAGGCTCCAGTTCTATGGATAACTAAACATTACTTTACAATTAGCCTACATATTTTTTTAACTTTGATTTCAGTATTTTTTTATTTAACTGCCCTGCCATTCATTTTACAAAGACTAATACAATCTGTGATTGTTTGTTTGTGTCTTTCGGCTTTTCCCAGTTAGGGGTCGCCACAGTGGAACTCCAGTCCGCTAATGATTGGCAGTAGATTTTTACGTACTGGCTTGCCGGGCCTAATGCACAACCTTCAACGAAGGAATGCCCATTCACGCATGTCGCCACACAGAAGACACTCTAACTGAGAATCGAACGGGCAACATCTAAATGTGAGGCGACAACGCTACCGCAGCAACACTTTTTAAAATTCAGAACTTTAACTGTTTGGTATAGAGAACTCAGCACAGCTCCTCGTGGTATCCAGCAGAGTTCCTAGAGCAGCAGAGACCAGAAAAGACAAACTTTCCAGATTCTAAGTATTTTTTTCTGCATTTTCGACTTTTTAAGCCTTTCGACGACTATTTCTGCCTGTTTTATTCAGTTATTACCTGTTTTTACTGTTTTTAATAGCTTGAATTGTTTGTTGCACTTCCTTGTTTAAGTTTTGCTTAAAAGTTAAACAACAGGCTAATACACTCAAGTGTACTAGCTTTTGATAGCAATTAGTCGAAAAACACAGCATTTATTGTATTTTCTGCCTATCTGAAAAAACTTGAAAACAAAAAAATACTCTTGTTTTCCATACCTTCCTAATAGTTTGTTCCAGTGATCAGATTTTGCTGATCCCTGGGCTTTGTCTTGGTTCCTGTGTTTCTCCATTTTCCTTGTTTGGTCAAGGGGAAGTTTCTTTACACACCAGTGAGAGAGTGGGGAGTACTGAGCTGCCTGTTTGTCCTCAGAGGAGTGGTTTAAGGCAGTAACTTGTAGTTTATTGGCCATTTTGGGTCATTTCCTGTCTTTTCCAGCCCCCTGCTATAAAGCACGCTTTAGCGCAGAGTTGCCACAGGAGCACACAAGAGCAGCGGCGGTTAATCAAGGTTAAACTATTCGGGCTACCTAAAGTCCACTCTTCAAAATTTCCCTTAAAACAGCCTTCCTTGAACTGTACTGCTGATCAAACCAGCGTATTCTATATCTAAAAAGTTCAGCTCTACTTGATCCTTAAGTAGACTATTCTCTATCTGTAAAGCCTAGCACTTGCTCCTAAAGTATTTTTTTTACTTTGATATAGCACTTTTATTATACATAGTACCCCACCAGCCAAAAACCCCTTTTCGATCACCCACATCCCCCGGAGTCTTTCTAAAGTCTTTGTCTATTCCTTCTAACATGTCGAGTGATCAGTTGCTAGTGTCCTCTCCTGCTCAGCTGGTGAATCTGGGAATATTGAGGCAATGTTACAATTGTCTCATGTACACGGACAACCCTCTCCTTCTCCCACAAAACACAAATACATGCGAGAGATGCAACTATATAGCCAAACTGGAGGCTGAGCTCTCTCAACATAGGACTGGCAAGACCAGACAGGAGGAGAAGGTAACCACACACACCACAAACCCAGTCTCACATAGTACTATCACAACTTCAAATCATACACATAAATACACAAAGACATACTCGGAGGCTCTGATCAAAAATCTACCAAAACAGCAGAGGCCACCAAAGTAGACACCCAAACAACTGCCACCTCAGGACACAACACATGCAACACATAGAACACATAGTCAGTGTGTCAAACAGTCACAGCCCTTAAGGCCAAACACAATGCCAGACACACTCGTCATTGGTGACTCCATAGTCAGACACACTGACGTCCCGCTCACCAGAATGAGTAAGGAGAAGGTCACAGTAAGCTGCCTGTCGGGCGCTAGAATCCGCCACATAACGCAAGCACCCAGGTCTCTCAACAGCAGGTACAAGTACGACTCTGTCATTGTCCACGCTGGTGTGAACGACCTGAGACGTACCTCCTTGGACTACATGAAAAGAGACATAGAGGAGCTCTCTGATTATGTAGCCCAGGCAGGTATGACCCTGACCTTGAGCAGTATCCTACCTTCACCAAGAATGATGCCACAATACAGAGACAAGATGATCAGCTTTAATAATTGGCTTAAACTCTGGTGTCATTCAAAGGGGATCCAATATCTGTCTGCCTGGGATGACATGCTGGACAAGCCACGCTGCTTCGCAAGGGACGGCTTGCACCTGTCACCCCTGGGCTTCCGGATATTGGCAAAGGCTCTTGCCACCCCATAGTGCCTTTTTTAGGCAAGGCTCAAATTCTAAACCTACCACCCTAGAACACAAAAAAGGAAAAAAACTAAGGGTAATGCTGCTCAATGCCAGAAGTCTCAACTTCAAGATGCACGCACTCGAGGCCCTTCTCAGTATGGAGAACATCGATGTCTGTGCTGTGACTGAAACCTGGTTCAAGGCTCCTGAGAGCACCCCGGCACTATCAGGTTTTACCTCATATCATGCGTTCCGGCCCCAAAATCCGGACAACACCAAGAAAGGAGGGGCGGTGTCTATATTCATCAAGGACACCCACACCTCAAGGTTGGTGGCAACGCACGATGCATCGGAGACCATCCAGGTGCAATTAACCATAGGCAAGACTGCTCTGCAATTTGCAGCATGTTACAGGCCACCCTCTCAATCTCAGGAACCTCACATAGCTTTCCTGAAAACACTGGAGGGGATAAATGTATCTCCAAACACCATCATACTAGGTGACTTCAACTACCCGAATATAGACTGGGATTACTACTCAAGCCCCAACACTCTAGCCCAAAGGTTCCTACAGTTCATAAACTCAAATGCCATGGAACAACTAGTCACCATCCCCACAAGAGGAGAAAACATACTAGATCTCATCATCACGAACATGGGGTCACAATGTTCAACACCGGAAGTATACCCCTCACTGGTGAGATCAGACCATAAACTAATCTCACTGGAAGTCCACATCCCGCCCCCACCTGAGATAAAAAAGACCACAGTGAAGAACTTCTCAAAAGCAGACTTCACGCTTCTAAAGACTGGTGTGGTCTCCTTTAAGGCCCCCGAGCCTGCGGAAACCATTACTCAAGCCGCTGAATCACTTACAAATGCCTTCTACCAGCACCTAAAGGACTGCATGGATCAGGCAATCCCAAACAAAACAAAGACTCTTTGTACCAAAGGCAAGCGTCTAGTCTGGTGGACCCCAGCCATAAACAAGCTCTACAACAAAAGGAGGAAGCTACTACAAGATAGAGCAAAATCCTTAAAAGGGAAGACACCTTTGATCATTATAAGTAAAAAACTAAGATCTCTCATAAAATCATCCAAGGCAAATTTTGAGAGAAAAGTCGCTAAGGACTCAAAAGACAATCATAAGGCCTTCTTTAGCTATGTTAGAAACCTGGGAGGAAACTCCCAGATATGCTCAGAATTAGTTCAAAATGATGTAAAAATTACTGAACCTACAGACATTGCCAAAATACTGGCTGACAGGTTCAGTGCAAACTCCAAAAGGCGAGATATCTATACCAGAGGATTGTAGTCCCCCAAACATCTCCAACGCTCAGGTGAGAACTGCTCTCTCCAAGGCAAAAAACACAGCATCCATGGGACCAGATGGTGTCCCCGGTTGTGTGCTCCACGAACTCAATGAGGAATTAAACCCACAGTTAGGGCAGCTGTTTAATCTTAGCCTCACCTCAGGATACGTGCCCAAGGAATGGCGTACGGCAACTGTGGTCCCACTTCACAAAGGCGGTGCCTCCACCGACCCTGGAAATTACTGTCCCATCAGCTTGACAAGCCTGATCTGCAAAGCTATGGAGAGGATCATAATGGAACTCATAAATAAAGACATAGGGGACTTGCAGACTTTGGATCCGACCCAGTTTGGCTTTGTCAAAGGCAGATCATGCCTTTTAAACTTGGTTGACTTTTTCGAAACAGTCACCAAGGCCATTGATGAGGAAAGGCAGTCCACACAGCCTACCTTGACCTGGCAAAGGCTTTCGACACAATACCCCACTCAGGTATCATTGAAAAACTCATCAGCTTAAATGTAAACCCATACGTCACAAGATGGGTTGCAAACTGGCTAAGTGACAGAACCCACAGGGTCAGAGTTGCTGGCGCCATGTCAGACTCAAAGCCTGTCACAAGTGGTGTCCCACAGGGCTCAGTCCTGGGCCCACTCCTGTTCGGCATCTACTTTTCAGAAGTACAAGCAAACACAGGAGGATTATGGCTGACAAAATTTGCAGATGACTGCAAACTGGGCGCCATAGTTGAGAACACATCTGACACAGATATCCTTCAGAAGGGTCTTATAGAAACAGATAACTGGTGCCAGAGCCATGGCCTAAAGTTAAACACCAAAAATGCATAGTCATACCCTTCGGGGAAAAACAAGGTTACCCCTAGCTACCATATAGGCGGCAACCCACTAAGCACAAAAGAGGTTATCAGGGATCTGGGGACCCAGGTTGACAGTAACCTTTCGTTTGACACTCACGTTGCCAAAGTAGTTAGGAAGACCTTCTACATTGCCCACCTGATCATGAAGGGATTCACATCTAGATCAAGGGAGGTCATCGTCCCCCTGTACTCATCACTCATCAGACCAATGATTGAGTACAATGCCCCATTCGGAATGTATCTGACATGACATCTGCAGCAACTGGAAAGGCCCCAAAAGTTCCTCACCAAAAGGATAAAGGGTCTCAAAAATATGTCCTATGCTGCCCGACTGAAGGAACTCCAGCTCTATTCAGTTGCTTACCATCTGCTCAGAGGTGACCTGTGCCTGACATACAAGGCCATGTCCAACCCAGAATTGATGAACATGCTTCACCTCAAAAAATCTACATCCCTCAGAACTACAAGGGCGGGAGACTTAAACCTTGACACGGTTATAAGTAGGACGTGCTGGAGGGACAGATTCATCACCCAGAGACTCCCTATGCTGTGGAACAAAATCCCGGTTCATGTGAGGCAGAGCACCTCGCTGGCTTTGTTCAAGAGAAATCTTGACCAATGGATGGGAGATCGCAGATATACCCCAGGGATTATCTCAGTGTCACTGCTCGACAGAGGCACAGCAAAATAATGGGCATAGTATCCTCCAAACTAAAGGGGTGGCGAAAGCCACAAAACTCTGGGCTAGGCTTATAAATGCCCTTGGGCAGATAGCCTAGTATGAACCTATGAACCTATGGTGTGGTGTTACTATACAATTATAAAAAATTGTAAAAAAAAAAAACAAAAAAAAATAGATATTGGCTTAACTAACACATTTATATTTACGTGATTTACATTTGCTGTTGTCTGCCTTTTCTCTTGTGCATTTTAACAGATGTACTTTATATGAAAATAAAATACATACATGTCAGTCTTGTGACTTCGGATTTTTATTATTAACTATTTTCATTTGATTTTTATGAACTAGAACTGTTTTGTGTACCTTTTGACTATGCTATGAGAATGGCAGTCACATGATCTACTTTACTGTAGTAGTGATAAATGTCTTGCTTTAACTGAATGAGTTTTAAAACATTTGGGAATGATTTGTCCATACATCAGATCCTGCCATGTATGCTTAACCTTTTTTAAAACACAAACATATTATAAAATATCTCTCGTACAGATCAGTTGTAGTTTCCTGCTCTTTTGCAATGTTTTCTTAAGCTCAGCTGTTGTATGCAGGAAGTCAGTCTCTGTCAGTACAGCTAATTTATTTTATTTATCCTGTAACTGCTGTTTCAAGAGTTTCCTGTAATGCTGTATATAGTCTGACATTTTTCAGTAACCTGTTCTGCTGAATCTAAAACTCCTATGCAGTTTTGAAAAAAATGTGTGTATAACTTGTCTAAACTTCCTTAACTTATTTTGTCTGTCTTTTTGAAGTTTATTACATTCTTTTGTAACAAAATATACTCGAGGTTGTGTCAGTAACTGATTTAACTGTTGCTGTAACTCTGAAATTAACCTTTCACATCTGGTGGCAGAACATAACTGTTCAACATTTGAATATAATGTAAGCATATTAACTTTTTCTAGTTCTCTACCATTAAAATGTTTGTCTGTACAGTCTAAGCTTTGAATAATGGCATGCACTGCATCCTTATGACATTGTACACAGAAAGCAGTTTCATATGATTTACACAATAAACATCTGTCATACCCCACATGGTTTTCTTTGAGATACCAGTCAAATACTGTAATCCATTTGCATAATGCCTTGCTATCAACTTGCAACAATAAGGTTTTACATTTACTAATGTGCTGTGTATACCAACACTGCAGTTTACTCCATATTTTATCTGGTTATTCTGCTACATTAAGAGAAAGGCTGGGCTTACACCTGCTTGAATTCTGTCCAATAGCATCCATACTAAAAATGTGACACACAAAAAGATCTTACCAGTTAGCAAGAAAACAGGTGATCTGGCTGTTGTTGCAGATGGCTGGAAATTGTTCGGAGTCACTCGAGAAGGTAATGAAACACAGCAGGCAGCGAGATGCTGTGAAAGGTTGGTGTTCACCTTTCTTGGAGAATTTATGGCACTGCGACTTTCCTGCACTGCAGGCTCAATCTGGATTCAGACGTCTGAGAAACTTCACTGCTGCAAGCTGCATAAACTGGAGTACTTCTGTTTAGGATTTACACATATGTACAAATGTTAATGCAATTTGACTGAAGTGACCCTCTGCAGGCCTTACCACTCCTTCCGTTTTTCGAATGCTGGCTAGGCTCACTATTGAAAAATTAATTATCAAGGTGCTGTTGACTGTGATGGATCCAAAGTCTTGCCCACAGAAATTTGCAAAATGTACCCTGATGTAGCACCAAACTCTTGTCACTTTAAAGGCAGTAATTAATAAATAACTTTTTATAAAAAAAAAACCCCAAAAAAACACACACATACTATTGTCGCAGCTTTAGTTAAGCTGTGCCACTTTACTTCTCGATCAGCACAGAAGATAGCTTTCCTGTACAAAATACCTCTCCTAACAGTTTCATTTGCTATAGTCTCTTTATAGTGCTTTTACATCCTGTTTTTCTCCTTGGTATTCTTTTCTGATCTTTGTATGAAAACATCTGTTTGCTGGTGTTTGCAGAAAAATATGCTTTCATCCTGTAAAGAAATAATGCTCGTATTGTCTTTATCCATTCAAACTTCCCTGCTTAACAGTGTCATATAATAGAAACACGTACAGAGTGTTTTCCTGTTATCCACTCTTTAAGGAAGAAGGTTAGCTTTCTTACTGACAAAGTGAAATGCATACATTCTATTTTTTTAGATTTTTGCTAAGTCTGTAAGAGGTCAGCTTTTTTGCTGACAATGTAAAATGCATACATTCTTGCTGATTCTATAGGAAAACATGTCCATTAAGCAAATTACTCAATTTTCAAGCTACAGTCATTTAGTATGGATGCTAATCACATATTGCTAAACTCTATTTCTATATTTAAGCAAGGTTTATTTTATATTTATTTATTTTGCATATTTGTAACAGAATTATTTTCAACCTTTTATTCACTGTTAAATACACTTCAACAAGGGCAATCACAAAGCTTTCTTCAGCTATGTCCGGAACTTCACAGGTAACATACATCAGTGTGCTGAACTGGTGGCGAACAGTAACACCTTCACTGATCAGGGTGACACAGCAAATCTGCTGCCTGATAAATTCAGTTCAATCTCCCAGCTCCTCCTGGTGAAATCCTCTCCAATATATTTCCTCCAACTATTAGCAGAGACTACATGCTAGCAGCACTCTCTAAATCCAAGACCACTGTTGTGGGTCCTGACAACATTCCCAGTTACCTGTTGAAAAGTCTTAAACTTGACCTATTAGGACCACATGAAGCACTTTTCAACTACAATCAAACACAAATACCGGGTGTAGAGCAGAGCGAAATATCAGCACTCCAACGCTTCTGTATAACAGCAGATACAAACAGTTCTGTTCAACGCCAGCATATAAAACACTCAGATACTTCCGTATAAAAGCAGATGCAAACAATTCTGTTCAATGCCAACATATAAAGCAAGTGTTTAAAAAGCTGAAACTTCAGGATACCATCCACGAAATCCACAGAGTTCAATAAAAGATAAAAATCTTTATTGCGTGCACATAAAACTGGTGAGCGCTTTCGCTAATAGCTTCATCAGACCAATAGCAGTTACAAAGGCAGGTTTAAATACGGTCTGTGGCGGGAAGCAACACCCAACCCTTAAAGTGACATTTCTAAAACATATATTGACGTCTAAAACCCATCATCATAACATCAATAAGGTCCACTCAATTCAAAGACCTTATAAATATATACAAATATATCAAAATGTAAAAACAACATCTGACACTCTTGGTTGCAATAACCACATAAAAATAAGTACATAGCAGCATTGTCATTAGCACAGGAGGAATCAAATTACTACAACAGTACTGCATCACAAAACAATTCAAATAAAATTGATCAGTATAATAAAACATAAAGGTATTATAGGCACAATAAAACACCAGTTATTTGTAAGCAATATCGCATGCACACACTAATCTTCTAAAAAAGATACATTAATTAGTGTAAATCATAAACTAAAATAAACTAGTATGGTAACTACTGAGGCCTAGAGGGAACTGTTGACAGTTAAATCTTGAGCCTCCTCATTCTCAAGAAGGGTTTAATGGGAACTTTACCATTCAAGCTTGGTGGGACATCGGCTCTTAATTTAATAATCCAAGTGCTTTCCTTGGACTCTGTTAAGTTGGAAACATCACCACCCCTAAAAGTATCCCACAGCTTCTCCAAGATCTTAAATTTAAACACATGTGTACAATCAGTCTCATTGACGTGTTTAGCTAAGGCATTCCGTAGACATGCTTTTCTAATAAGATATACGTGCTCCCGCATCCTATCTCTGAGACATCTGTTGGTTTTACCAACATAGAATGCGGGGCACGTATTGCAAGTGGCCAAATAGACCACATTAGTTGACATGCAATTGCCACCTGCTTTCATCTTAAACTCCCCATAACCTGAAGGATGGACAAAAGTCATACCCAGGTCAATGTAAGAACAAAAATTACAATGTCCACATGGAACTGTATAATGGCCAACATCTGAACCCATCACCCTCAGCGGTTTGGGGTAGCATAACATTTTCTTTAGGTTCATCTTGTTCCTATATATAAACCTTGGTTTATCTCCAACTATCCGTTGTACTTCGGGGTCAACTGATAGCACATGCCAATGGGCACTGATGATGTCCTTGATGGAGCCAATATCCTTCGTATAGAGAACAGAACATGGAACATGATCTAACGTGTTCGTTCCGGCAACCAGATCGACATTCAAGCCATTCACAGCCCCATCTGAGAAGTAGGGTGCCGCTCTACCTGATCTCAAATCTTCCACCTCAATCAAGCCCATACTCAAGTCTCTATCTGTATACCCCCTCTCTCTAAATCTAACAGAAAGATCTTGTATCTCATGTACAAACCGTGAATCAATGGGAGTATATCTAGAGGCTCTCATTGCCTGGCCTCGTACTATGTTCTTATAGACGAAGCCAGGGTGCATGCTAGTACGGTGGAGAAGAGCATTCCTATGACACGGTTTCCTGTACAAACCAGTGTTAAGGGTGCCACAATCCAGCTTCTCAATGTACACATCTAGGAAAGACACATTCTGCTTTGCTGATAAGCTGTTCCTCCAAAGAGATGGCGTAGCTATGGGCACTTCGTGTGCCAATAGCTACGCCAACTTAGTTATTGCTGAATGGGAGGTTATAGAGATGTTTAGAAATGAACTGTTTGAGAGGCATGTATGCTTCTACCGTCGTTTCGTGGATGATTTATTCCTCCTCTGGAATGGCTCTATAGAACAATTATATAGTTTTGTAAGGGAGCTGAATGATAGTACGAGTTACTTGAAATTTACAATGGAATCTTCTACACATAGAGTGTCTTTCCTAGATGTGTACATTGAGAAGCTGGATTGTGGCACCCTTAACACTGGTTTGTACAGGAAACCGTGTCATAGGAATGCTCTTCTCCACCGTACTAGCATGCACCCTGGCTTCGTCTATAAGAACATAGTACGAGGCCAGGCAATGAGAGCCTCTAGATATACTCCCATTGATTCACGGTTTGTACATGAGATACAAGATCTTTCTGTTAGATTTAGAGAGAGGGGGTATACAGATAGAGACTTGAGTATGGGCTTGATTGAGGTGGAAGATTTGAGATCAGGTAGAGCGGCACCCTACTTCTCAGATGGGGCTGTGAATGGCTTGAATGTCGATCTGGTTGCCGGAACGAACACGTTAGATCATGTTCCATGTTCTGTTCTCTATAAGGATATTGGCTCCATCAAGGACATCATCAGTGCCCATTGGCATGTGCTATCAGTTGACCCCGAAGTACAACGGATAGTTGGAGATAAACCAAGGTTTATATATAGGAACAAGATGAACCTAAAGAAAATGTTATGCTACCCCAAACCGCTGAGGGTGATGGGTTCAGATGTTGGCCATTATACAGTTCCATGTGGACATTGTAATTTTTGTTCTTACATTGACCTGGGTATGACTTTTGTCCATCCTTCAGGTTATGGGGAGTTTAAGATGAAAGCAGGTGGCAATTGCATGTCAACTAATGTGGTCTATTTGGCCACTTGCAATACGTGCCCCGCATTCTATGTTGGTAAAACCAACAGATGTCTCAGAGATAGGATGCGGGAGCACGTATATCTTATTAGAAAAGCATGTCTACGGAATGCCTTAGCTAAACACGTCAATGAGACTGATTGTACACATGTGTTTAAATTTAAGATCTTGGAGAAGCTGTGGGATACTTTTAGGGGTGGTGATGTTTCCAACTTAACAGAGTCCAAGGAAAGCACTTGGATTATTAAATTAAGAGCCGATGTCCCACCAGGCTTGAATGGTAAAGTTCCCATTAAACCCTTCTTGAGAATGAGGAGGCTCAAGATTTAACTGTCAACAGTTCCCTCTAGGCCTCAGTAGTTACCACACTAGTTTATTTTAGTTTATGATTTACACTAATTAATGTATCTTTTTTAGAAGATTAGTGTGTGTATGCGATATTGCTTACAAATAACTGGTGTTTTATTGTGCCTATAATAGCTTTATGTTTTATTATACTGATCAATTTTATTTGAATTGTTTTGTGATGCAGTACTGTTGTAGTAATTTGATTCCTCCTGTGCTAATGACAATGCTGCTATGTACTTATTTTTATGTGGTTATTGCAACCAAGAGTGTCAGATGTTGTTTTTACATTTTGATATATTTGTATATATTTATAAGGTCTTTGAATTGAGTGGACCTTATTGATGTTATGATGATGGGTTTTAGACGTCAATATATGTTTTTAGAAATGTCACTTTAAGGGTTGGGTGTTGCTTCCCGCCACAGACCGTATTTAAACCTGCCTTTGTAACTGCTATTGGTCTGATGAAGCTATTAGCGAAAGCGCTCACCAGTTTTATGTGCACGCAATAAAGATTTTTATCTTTTATTGAACTCTGTGGATTTCGTGGATGGTATCCTGAAGTTTCAGCTTTTTAAACACTTGCTTTATATGTTGGCATTGAACAGAATTGTTTGCATCTGCTTTTATACGGAAGTATCTGAGTGTTTTATATGCTGGCGTTGAACAGAACTGTTTGTACCTGCTGTTATACAGAAGCGTTGGAGTGCTGATATTTCACTCTGCTCTACACCCGGTATTTGTGTTTGATTTTATCTCTTATTGCTGTTTTTTACTGGGTGCACTTACTCCGTATAGACCTTTTATACATTTTTTGTTTTACTTTTCAACTACAGCCTTGAAACAGGCTACATTCTAACTGAATGAAAGACTGCAATAGTCATTCCCCTCCACAAAGGTGAACAATCAACTGACTCAAGGAACTACAGAGCAACCAGTCTAACACGCTTAATATGCAAAGCCATGAAACAAATTATCAAGGAAATGATAAACAAGGACATTGGCAACCTATACACACTGGATCTATCCCAATTTGGCTTTCAGGGAAGGTCATGCCTACTTAACCTGGTAGACTTCTTTGAGAGGGTTACAAAGTAATGGACAAGGGTAAAACTGTGCATACTGCATATCTTGACCTGGCCAAGGTATTTAATACAATACCCCACTCAGGCATTACGGGCAAATTCTTTGAGCTAGGTATAAATCCCTACATAACTTGCTGGATTGCCAGTTAGCTCACAGGCGGACCCGAAATGCAAGGATCAGAAGACCACCTCCACTAGGAGACTGGTCACCAGCATAGTACCTCAGCGCCCATCCTGGGCCTGCTCCTATTTGGCATTTACTTCTCGGAAGTCAAGGTTAATGTTCAAGGCTTCTGGCTCATCAGATTCACAGAGGACTGTAAACTGGGAACTATTACACTTTCCCCCCAAGACAATAACATCTTGCAACCGAGTTTAACACAACCAAATGACTGGTGCCAAAGTCAAGGCCTAAAACTCAATGCCAAAAAATGCATTACAAGGCCTTTTGGGAAGCTGTCAACCCAGGTTAATTACTCCATTAATAAAACATTTCTGAAAAGTCAACCCCAGTAGGAAGGGATCTGGAAACATATGCAACAGGAATCTGGCCTTTGACAAACATGTAGGTAAAATAGAAAGAAAATAATTCTATGTCACCCAACTTATAGGCAAGGGTATAACATCCAGGTCCAAGGATGTTATAATACCACTCTTTTCAGCCCTTATCAAACCTACCACTGAGTAAGATGTTCCTTTGGCATGTAACTAAATAGACAATTAAAATAGCTGGACTGCCCATAAGGGTTTCTCACCAGGAGAATTCAGGGCACGAATACCCTTGCCTAAAGGCTTCATCTCTGTATGCAGTCTCATAAAAGTTGCTGAGAGGGTATCTTTGCCAGGCTTACAGGGCTTCCTTAGACCCAAACCTGATGGAATGGATCTGTTGTACATCTGTAAAACAAATGACCAAAAACATTAGATCCAGGGACCTGAACTTCGCTTGTGACACACAGAACATGCTGGAGAAACAGACAAGTGTCCCGAAGGATCACCAAGCTATGGAACAGGCTCCCCATCGGTGTAAAACAGAGTTCAGCCCTGACCCTATTCAAATGAAACCTTGACAAATGGATGGGAAATTGTATATTTACCTCTGATTTGGCTGCCATGTTCTTTATGGACAGAGGCCATCATAAAAAAGTATTAGCTTAACATCCTCCCTTATAAATCCATCAGTTACCTCCCTACTAACATGCCACCACCACCCCCTGTAAAAAGTCCATGATGATCAGGATCCAAATGGGTTTGGGGTGTATGGCTAGGTTTGTAAGGGCTCTAGTGGTTGTTAGCCAAGTAACAACCTATGAACCATACATCAGCAGTAGATGCACCATGGTCTCTCCCAAAATTTTGACATACGGTAGATTACTGACAAAACTAGCAAGATGCTCGGACATCCACAATAAATGAAAAGTGATAACTAAAATATTATACAGTGTTCTATGACTCAGTACATTAAAATGTGAAAACACAAGTAAAGAAACACTATGAATACTGAAGTATCTTTATACAATGAAACGGTGTTTGCATTCAAATGAAATGCATAGAATTCATAATAATGCAGCAATCTGACAATAATGTAGCAATCTAAATCTACGGATATATAATATACTTACCAGAAAAAGACGGATTTTTGTCACAGCATCTAAGACCATAACACTGAAACCAACAGCCTAAAAAAACAAGCCATCAAAAATAGAAAACTATAGCAAAATACTAAAATACTGAGATAATGTAAAAATATTTTTTGAAAAAGAACAAGACCCATGCACTCCACCTTTCTTAAATATACTAACTCCATGGCAGGAAAACCACAGAGAAAAAGCAAAGTCCACCTACTGCCTCCTATTCCCTGGCTGCAGAATTTTAATCCACAAGATAAACAGAACTACAATCACAGTTTTAAACGCTTAAAAAGCAAGCAGTTAAAATACTTTCTAATTTGAAAAAATAAAACAAATGACAGTTTTCAACAAAAACAAACAAAAAAAAAATAAACAGATAAAACTCTGTAAATGTCACATTTATTTGCCACCACAGTAGTTATTTTGATTAGGAAATTGACATTGGTGGAAGAACATAGTTCTTAGACACACACTTTATGTGCGTGTATGCAAATGTGTATACATGTATGCACACTAACATGTTGGTTATGGCGAATGTATACGTATGTTCTCAGAATTTGTATTACAGTTTGGAGTGCAAGAATGTTTACTTAGGCAACAAAGGTTTAACTGTCAGCCATGGTTATATGTAAGGAAGTTGCCAGAGAGCAGCAGGCAGGAAGTTAGTTCCACACCTACAGTTTCATAAAGGAAAACTTAGATGTATGAAGCAAAAAAAAAGTGGAGTATAATCTGTGGAAATACTTGAATACAAAGCCGGATATGGGTGAGGCCTGTAGCTTTGGACTTTTCTTTACAAGGCAAACTATGTTCTGGAGAGGCTGTGTGCACTGAACACTATCATGAACAGGAACTAAGGTACAGTATAACTAATTTCAGTCTGGAAAACCAAGTGACTTAATATTTTGGTTTGCTAGAGTACTGAATAAACATTTGTTTTACATTCCGATGTATACCCCCATAAGTGCAAAAATATCTTTGTTTTAGAAATTGAGCTAAGCATTAAAAGAAAAAAATGTCAATACTGGATAAGATACTGTTTGGCTCAGTATTGCAAAGGGATGTAGCCTTAACTGCAACTCGATTAGTGGCCCAGTCCTGAAGGAGCTGGGCAGGGAGGTGGAACAGTCGGGTCTTTACTAGAACATCAAAGTTTCAGAACTTCGACTGTTCTAATATCGACCCCTATTAAGCAAAAACTGATAACATCGAAAATACAGAACAGCGAATTTTTTCCTAGGGAAAAAATTTGCTGTTCCAAAACACATACACACAACACAAACACACCAAACAGCAATCCACACACACACCTAAAATCTTACATCTAACCTTACACTAAACTGTACATACACCACTATCTAACCACTTACTTTAACCCAAATCCTAACCCTAAAGTCCGTCACTATCATACACACACCTCACCTGCGCCCTAACCCTAACTCACCTACCCCGCCCTAACCCTCACGTCCACACATTTGCACACTTACCTGACCTGCGCACTAACCCTAACTAACCTAACCCGCCCTAACCCTCACATCCACACAATCGCACACTTACCTGAACCTGGCCCGTAACTTTCCACCACGGTGCTGAAAACAGCGAAGCGACAGGAACGGACAACCAAATTCTTTCCCTAGGAAAGAATTTGGTTTTCTGTAACTTCACTATTTTCAGCTTTCTCTGAATAGGGGTCGATATTATAACATTCGAAGTTCTGAAACTTTGATGTTCTAATATAGACCAGAACAGTCAAGGGGCATGGCCTGCTCATCTCTACCCAGGACAGGAGGGGTTCACATGCACTCTGGGACACACTGGGTAGTGCGATTTCCCTGTTTGAAACTGGAGACACCACCATTTGTGCTATGAGGGGTGGAGCAGAGACACCTTTGCAGAGTTTAGGGGTCATCCTCTGAAGATGACGCACTGCATTTCCCTCCCTAACTCCTAGGCAAGTATGTTTAGTTAAAGCCACGGAGAAAATAACAGATATGTCAATTAGCCAGGAAGGGACTGCGGGTCAACAGACAGCAGGGTTAAAAAGAAACACACACATGTGCACAAGAACACACATACACAAGCTCATGCGCACACACAAACATACACACACACACACACACACACACACACACACACACACACACACACGCTCACGTGCGCGCACACGCACCTGCAGGCGTGCATACACACGCGCACCTGCAGGCGCGCACACACACACACACACACACACACACACCTGCAGGCGCACACACACACACACACGCGCACCTGCAGCTCACACACACACACATACGTGCACCTGCAGGTGTACACACACACGCGCACCTGCAGGCACACACACACACATATGCGCACCTGCAGGCACACACACACACATATGCGCACCTGCAGGCACACACACACACATATGCGCACCTGCAGGCACACACACACATATGCGCACCTGCAGGCACACACACACACATATGCGCACCTGCAGGCACACACACACACATATGCGCACCTGCAGGCACACACACACACATATGCGCACCTGCAGGCACACACACACATATGCGCACCTGCAGGCACACACACACATATGCGCACCTGCAGGCACACACACACATGCGCACCTGCAGGCACACACACACATATGCGCACCTGCAGGCACACACACACATATGCGCACCTGCAGGCACACACACACATACGCGCACCTGCAGGCACACACACACACACACACACACACACACACACACACACACACACCTGCAGGCGCACACACACACACACACACACACACACACACACACACACACACACACACGCACCTGCAGGCGCACACACACACACACGCACCTGCAGGCGCACACACACACACACGCACCTGCAGGCGCACACACACACACACACACATGCACCTGCAGGCGCGCACACACACACACACACACACACACACACACACACCTGCACGCGCACACACACA
>NC_056749.1:666555939-666560939 GCF_019279795.1 Protopterus annectens | reverse complement strand
GTAAAACTGTTTTCCATGTTAAGAACCTTGAGTCAGTCAAATTAGCTGATTCAAATGGAGCAACTGTTAACTTCTCTAACACAAAATTAAGATCCCAAAGTAGGGTCACCAGTTTTCTTGCAGACCTCTTATGCAAAACCCCTTTCAAGAACATTTTGAATTGAGACTGCATTGAAAGAGAAGGATCCATGGGCAGACATACTGAAATGGCCGATAAATGAACCCTGACAGAGGAATAAGAAAGGTCATATGTTAGTAACTCACTCAAATATTGTAAAACCAGAGAACAACTAGCCCTGAATGGGTGCTAGTTAGGTTGTCATTGTTGACACGAACCAGAAAACCTTCTTTCATTTGCAAATATAATATTTTCCTAGTAGCAGGCTTTCTTACTTCCATTACTACTTGCTGCATGTCCTCATTAAACATGTACCTAAAGGAATTAAGACCCTATCATACAGGCAGGCAGTCAGTTGAAGTTTCACAGTTCATAGGCTTGTAGGTGAATACTAGACTAACTGCCTGAAGGGCCACTAAGTCTAGCCAATAACCTGGGGTCAGAATCAAACCCAGTGTCTTGTGTCTATGAGGTAAAACGACCTTCACCATTATGCCAAACCCACCCCCGACTAAATGACTGATGTTGGGGTGTCCCATTCTTCTGTGAATAGATCCAGTCTGTGAGGAAGCTTGTGGTTAGTGACCCTGGTCATTTCCAAAAGAAGGGAGAAGCACGGCTGCCTGGGCCAGAAAGGAGGCACCACAATGATCTTGCGGAAATTCCTTCTGAATCTTCAGAAGTACCCTCAATATTAATGAAAGGGTGGAAAAGCATACATGAACATTCCTGTCCAATGAAAAGAAAAGGCTTCTGTCTTCCAGGCCTTCTTGCATGGAGTCCTGGAACAGAATCTTGACAGATGATTGTTCAGAGTGGAGGCAAAGAGGTCTACCTAAGGAACTCCCTACAGATGAATGAAATCTTGGAAGACCCCCAATCTACTTTCCATTTGTGAGGGTCTGCCCTGGTCCTGCTCACATTTTCTACTACACAATTAAACTCTGACTGAACTGTAGGTTATCTGCAGAGTGAAACTGTACTGTGACGCTATATCGCAAGTTAACATGGCTAATCTGCCAAGGAGGTACAATCTGTTGCTTGCTGATGTAACACATGACTGTGGCACTGTCTATAACACCTGAAGGGGTCCCGGGGAACAAAGGTAGTTAAGAGAGTTGAGTGTCTTGATCAGGGCAAGCATCTCCTTCACATTTATATGGTTGCATCTGTCCTTGGGGTCTCACAACCCCTGCACTCTTATCCCTCCTGAAACTGCTCCCCAAACAAAGTCTGAAACATCTGTGATGACTAACTGCTTTGGAGCAGGGCGGATGAACAGGAGACCTGGATTTAAGGATATCTGTTTTCTCAAAGAAAAAAAATATTCCCTTCTGACAAACCCCAGCAATGGGATTTGAAAAGGTAAATGGTGCTAATGCTCAGGCCAAAGAGATTCCCGATTCCACTGTATCTTCTTCATGTGGGATCTTTCCAGGGGTATCCTGAGACTCATAGATGCCATGACACACAAAATCCTGAGGTATTCCCTCACAGTGACAGAAGTTTGAGTGGAAAACCTTAGAAACAGATGTAAAGACCTATTTTTCATGTGGAAAAAAAGCTGTTTGAACTGACGTGTCTAGTTGACATCCCATGAACAATATCCTGTGTGAGGGAGTCCAGAAAGTGTTTTGAATGTTCTCTGGGAATCCCAGCTTGTGTAAGAGATCTCTCACCCAAGACAGAGACTCCTGGCAGACTGAAAAAGACTCTGCAAAGATAAGCAAGTTATCTAAATATTGAAAATGATGTGGATACCCTGTAGTCTGCAAGGAGTTATAACTGCAGCAAAACACTTTGTGAATACTCTTGGTACAGTAGATTGTCCAAATGGTAAGGCAGACAGCTGATAATGTGATACAGACACACAAAAGCTTAAGAAACATCTGAAGTCTGTATGAATAGAGATGTGATAAGAATCTTTTTAAATCTAGTGCTACTAGGAAACTTGAAAGAGGAAGAAGAGGTGCTTGGTTGTGAAGTAACATCCTTTTGAATTTAGGAGCCATCACAAATGGGTTTAGGAAAGAAAGAAAGAAAGATAGATAAATAGATAAGAGAACTGGTCTCCAAGCATTTTCTTTCTTTGACACTAGGAACATCACTGAATAAAAACCCTTGGAAGGAAATACTAGTTCTATAATTCCTTGTAACAGTATCTGACGACAAACAGGTGAAAACAAGAAAGTCTGACAGAATGAGGAATAACCTCCTGGAAAGAAGGAATTTCTTAATAATGCCACCTGAATTCAGAACCCACTGGTCTAAAACAATCTGTTGCCAAAGAGAAAAATGGAGATTCAGACTTTATGGAAGAAAAAGGGGCCGAGGTGGGAGGGGGTCACAAGGCCTCGAACAGTCATTCAGACTTGCTGGGACTGTCCTTGGTTTTGGGAGGTTTGAGTCATATTTTTGGAACCACTTTACCATTTCTTCTTAAATGTCTGATTAACTGAATGATAATTTTGCATAGTCTGCGTTTTGCCAAAATTGCCCTGAACAATTTGGAAAAGGAGGGCTAAAAATTGAGATTCCCTGGATCACCTTGCCCTTTTTACATTTTTGATGACCTCTGCAGCAGAGGAGCTAAACACTAAATCTCTACCTTAGGGAGAATTTAAAATCTCATTTTTATCATCACCTGAAAGATTTTGAGAATGCAGCTATACAAACCTCCTCAAAACAGTACCAGTGACCACAGCCCTGAAGAA
This sequence comes from Protopterus annectens, assembly GCF_019279795.1. Taxonomy (NCBI): domain Eukaryota; kingdom Metazoa; phylum Chordata; order Ceratodontiformes; family Protopteridae; genus Protopterus; species Protopterus annectens. The sequence goes on along the minus strand of NC_056749.1, from coordinate 666,558,107 downwards.
ATTATCAACAGAATCATACACACTGTAAAAAGTGAACAGTGACCTGTGCAACAGAAGACACCAAAAGTTATTTACAAAAGATTTTTCTTAACCAGAAGAAACTGCAGATAAAACATTCCTCATACTTTCACAATTTGTGAGAACAAACTTTAATATGTCAGTTTGACAATTCAAAATTCTGAAAATCAAAGTTGCAGAAGTATACATTTTTGCAGAAGTATACATTTTTCCATATGTATCAATTTCCCATTATTATCAGAAAGAGGGGAGTTGAATTAAAGTGCTTAGCAGCAGTGGGATCAAATAAAGCTACAGCTACTAGGTCAAGTTTCCGAATAGTATATAAAAATTTAAAAAGAACTTTATAAATTCTGTCTCTTTAGAGGCAGCTAGCTTGACTACCAGGAATATTGCAGGCAGTAACACCCACATCCTCTAAAGCAGAAAATAAAGGAGGAATGGGTGTATGTTCCAGAAAATCCTTTTGTAAAAACTCATAACACTTTGAGGGACTGTGAAACATCAGTGTTGTCCCACTGAAGACACTGGCACATTCTAGCAATAGCCTCAGAGAAAGAGAACGCCCCTCCTACACACACACAGGGAGAATCAGAAACTGAGCTCTCCTCCGAGTCCGAATCAAAAATCGGAGGAAAAAAAACTGTATCCATCCATGCATCTTCCTGTTCGGATTCAGAATCTAGAATCTCTTCGGGAAAAAAGGAATCTCTCTCTCTCTCCTTCTTTTAGCATAAAGTAGTTTATAAGAAGTATCAACAGCTTTAATTAAACACTGAGCCAGATGCAGTAAAGTACTCCTTATCCAATGAAATTTGAGGAGGAATAGATGCATGTTTGGTTTTCTGTTTCTTTGACAGGAAAAAATGGGGTCAACCTTGTTATTAATGGCAGCCATCTGCTTCTCCAGAGATGGGCACAGCATTCTGATACATCAGTGAAAACTTCCCTGTTCCCTCTCCCAAGATCGACAAAAGTGCCTCTCCCTTGCTCACTAAGGGGATCCCGACAGATGAAGCGGACATGGCTAACCCCTAGTCTAAAGTGGCTGAAGGTGCTACACCAGAGGGATCTGGGGTAAAAATGAGTGGTCTGAGGTACAACAAATGGCCACAACAGAGTTACCCACCTACAGCTGAGGCAAACTGCTAACGTGCTGTGGAGGCAAAGGCTGTTTGCTAAACTTTCTCTTTTTGTGGTTGGAAGAAGGACAGACTACGGGACGTGTAGACTGTTCTACGGTCAAGCTGAAAATGCAGCTTCTTTCTCTGGGAAGAGAAGCAGCAAATGCCAGTAAACACTACTGGTCTACACATTTTTTTTTTTGTCAAAAACATAACAGTAAAAAGAATTTCAAAACACTATAACCAGCCCCACAAAAGAAAAAAATCCTCCACAAAAAAACATTTTCAATTACTTTACACTTTTAAAATGACAGAAAAAAATGACTGCTCTGTTTAAAAGTATATTAGTCTTGAAACAGTCCATTAAAACAGAATACTCCTAGCTTTAAAATTACTTCCTTGAAGACAAAAGTAATAAAACATCAGCAAAATGAGGAAAATTAAAGTTTGTTTTCCCCCAAAAAGATCTGCCCAGGAAAGGAAAGCAAAAGCTGATACTCTATTCTCAAAAGCCTCAGAGGAGTGTATTTTTCAACAGCAGTAAAGCTCTAAAGGGCATCCTGCCCAAACCTTTCTTTTAGTCAACTCAGCCCGAGCTGCTTGACAGGTTGGGTGTGTGTAAGGTGCCCTGAAGCTCTGAAAGCTGACTGGCTGCTACATCCAAAGCCAAGGCCTACTGCAGCAGTGAACAATGTGATAAGCATCTGCTGTTATTTTGCCTATATAACAGTATATTGAATAGTCATCAATTCCTGTTATTCTGCTCTCTCAAAAACCTGCTGTAAAACAGCACAGATCTATTGTTTAATGTTTTAATTCTCTAAAATACTCTTGTTTTTACCCAAACCTCCCCTGTCTACTCTTCTATGAACATTCCTTTTGTATATACAAATGTATGCCTGTTTTGTGCATGTGTGTGTGTGTGTGTGTGTGTGTGTGTGTGTGTACGCACACACACATATGGAAGCAAATACACATTTATTTATTATACTGATCTATAAGCCGGATTAAGAAAAGGGTGGCTGC